>NC_047576.1:3437500-3737500 GCF_011004845.1 Esox lucius | reverse complement strand
TTTCCAGAGCTGTACGTACATCACAACACTGGTATATACAACACATGTATATACAGCACAACACAGGTATATACCAAACAGGTTACTGGGTAATGACCAGGAAAATTATGTTCTAAACATATACATTAAATATATACTGTACTTCATTAATGATATTTTATTTATTTTTTTAAACTCAAAAATGTAAGTTTTAAAATTGTCACCCTTGTTTCAGGATAAAAACACTGAGTTTCTTTTAAAAAATAAATTAAGACTGGACAACACATTAGGAGGGATAATACATAATCTTTCCTATCCCTGAGAACCTTCATTTTCCTTTTATGCACTGCCTTCTTCGATTGGTTTGCAACGTGACTGAAGTTTGGAGATTTGTGTAAATACACAATGAATGATTTAGCCTTAAAAGGTAACGTATTCTTATTACCTCCAGCTGGCACAGCCAGAAGAGGACTGGCCGCCCCTCGGGAGTATGGTTCCTCTCTAGGTTTCTTTTTAGGCTCTTTCTGGCAAACAGGATTTTGGCTACAATGTCCTTGTGAATCTTGTTGTTCATGATGCAATCAACCTAAACAAGAGCCCCAGAAAAAGTGGAAGCAACACAACATGATGACACAGATCCACCACCATATTTTACAGTACATATGTAATTCTTTCACACATTCACATCCTCTTTCCCATATCAAACTCACCCCTGGCATACATGACCAAGGAGGTCTATTCTTCTTTCATCTGACCAAAGCGCTGGGTGAATGTTGAATTGACATGCATGTTAGCAGTAAAACAGAAAGCCGTCAAAAACAACAATACAGTTACATATGACTCAGATATGCTTTAAAAAGTAGATTTAATTTTGTTTAATTGTATTTAGAAAGAACTGTGATTACACATTTAAAACCCTTTTTTTAATATACTAATAAATGATCAACTCAATAACATTTGGTCAAATAGTTTACTTAAATAGTTTAGTTGCTGGGTTGTGTTCATGCACATGACATGTGTACACAGAAGGGGTAAGTTACATGAATAGCATAAAACAAACTAGTGAAGACCAGACTATATGACTTAATGGGCACGTGAATGGACCCACAGCCCTGAATGCAAGTTTATTCCAATGACTTTTCCTTGTTCTCTACTGAGCCATCTGAGAAACCTAACCATGTCACCATGACAGAGGTCAGTGATGCTCCATTCAGCACCGACCTCTCTCTCTCTGCAAGGACTGGGTCCATAGGCCTTGAGCTCTTTAGAAATGAACATCTCTCTACACAGCTTGATAGTGTTAAACAAGGACATTTTCAATGCACAACCCCTTTTGTTATAGACACACTCCCACAAATGAGGCAATATCACAGGGACACTCTATGCCAGAGTTATAATATGGATCTATTTTCTTTTGTTTGTCCATTTAATATCAAAAACACAGTGTTCCAAACAAGATATCTTTTTGACATGACCCTATTTTCCCCATAGTGCAACACATGACCAGGGAAACTGTTCCTAGACCAGCTCCTGCGTTCCCCACAGAACGTCACTGAGACAACATAAGCTGATCCCAGCACTGCCATTAGCAAAACATCCCCAGTGGAAGAACCACCAACACCACTTCCCGTAGCAGTGTGCAGTCTGCTCATCGCTGGTGTGAAACAATACCTTCACAATACGGCGCGAGGAGTTGGATTGTTGGCCGACAAGTTCTATAATTCCCAGACTTACAGACTAGCATGCAAATGCTAAATCTCCTTCTCTTTCTCAGAAGTGGATGAGACGCCTGTATCTATGGGCTTCGCTAGCGGCTCCCCAAGCTTTGTGCCGCCACGACGCGCTCCTTTCTCACCCTGACTTTGGTGCTAATCCTGACACGCACTGTCTGCATTTTCTGACTGTACGTGTTTAAGCGCATTTGCAGTGCATTTATCTCTCCAATGTAAACCAATTTAGCTATAAGGGCCGTGGTCCAAGCAAGCTGCCAGAAGTAAGAAAGGGAAAACTCCCAACCTAGCAGATTGCTCAAGGGAAAGAGATGATATAGTGAGGTAGAGAAGAGAGGGATGTAAAGTGGGAGCAGAGGAAGAGCAAGGGGGGCTGATGAACGCCTGAAAGCAGCAGAAAAAGAGAAGCAGAACCATCTCAAAAGAAAAAAAAAAGAGTGTCCCTTGTCCAGAGGGTAAGCTTTTCCAAGTTGGGATAGCAGGTCTTAAAGCTGCTAGAACCTGGATCACGGAATTGTTGAGTCACAGAATCTCAGCAAATCATTCAGAGCTCTTGGTTAATCCCGTCATAGAGAAATTGGTGGGCATATACTTTCTAGAGATCCCGGCACCCGTTGCAGCAAGAAACAGCATTTGGCCGGCGCCTTGAAAAGAGCTCCTGTATGCCATTCGCGCTAGTCCATGTACACCTGTATCAGCTGTCTGGTAATCTCCCATGCCTCCCCTCCTCTCTGTCCCTCCGCTCGCTACCGTGTGCTATTGGGGAGTAATGGTGGATGAAATGGACCAAAATGGAACAAAGTCCTAAAAGCTGCCAATCTCACTCTATCTGATGTCCCTTTGGAAGTGGCTTTCAGGTCTCAGAGGCAGAACTCTTCGCTCTGATCATCCAGGAGCCAGGAGTCGTGCTGCGACAGACATTACCGCCCCAGTCTGAGGGCCCTGGAACGACCTGAGGGTTTCTTGGCCCCTGAAATGGCACATTAAGACAGAATCATCCTAGTTTAGTTAGGGTGATATCGTCTATTTATTTGTTTGCACCCAAGCGGGGCACGAATGTGCCGGGATGGCTTTTAAAGTACCTGATCTCGTAGCCTGAGGTTTCTGTAAATTAGGCGTTTGGACCTCTTACCAATGAGGCGGGACATGAGAGAATGTCGGAGGTGTCCTGCTAGATATGTTATTGCGCGTTCCATTGTGTTCATCTGGAGCCAAGTACAGGTACATCTACGGTTGAGTGTTTGGCTATAACTTTTTTCAGACCCTCAGAAACTCTGTAATACGCTGTTACTATTTAGTCTCTGCGAAACATTCCAATCTCAGTTCTGTTAAGATTAAAGTAATGCACAGACTGAGACAATCGTGATGTGAACTCTTATCGTATAGTTCAGTGTGTGTCGAAGCAGGAACAGAAGTTTACAGTGTTGTTACCAGCCACAGAGTTAAAACAGGCTTACATTGTTTGGGACCAGGCACTGCAACGCCTTTCAGTGTGACACAAGGGGACCATTGCTGAAAAATGCCAAACGCACTGGTTTCTCCACTTATCTTTTACCCCTCATTTTAAAATATGTATTCTGAAAACATTTGGAAATGTTTTAAGACATTGTGTATGAGAACAAATTGTAAAAGAAATGATAGTCAGAGAAAAAAAAAAATGTAGTCACAGGTGGGACAAATTGCCCTCATTATCAGTCACTTATTAGTATAATGTGACTTTAGAGGGGTCTGGTCAGACCAATCTGTCCTTGTGTTCTCTCAATTTCCATGACCTCTGTCTATTACTCTAAAATGCAGCAAACAGCAAATTTTACGCAACACAATAAATGCATTACATCCACTATATGACCAAAAGTAAGTGGACACCTCTACTAATTACTGAGTTCGGGTATTTCAGCCACACCCATTGCTCACAGGTGCTCACAGCACCTAGCTATGATATCTCCAGAGACAAACATGGGCAATGCAGTGGGCCACACTGAAGAGCTCAGTGACTTTAAACGTGGCACTGTCACAGGATGCCACCTTTGCCCCCAGTCAGTTTGTGACATTTCTGCCCTACTAGATCTGCCCCGGGCAACTGGAAGTGGTTCCCACAGAGACACTCCATAATCCTGTGGAAAGCCTTCACAAAGGTGCCCATGGACTTGGAAGGGGACGTCCAACAAGCTCATATCGGTGCGACAGTCGGGTGTCCAGAAACGTTCAGCTGTATTGTGCACATGCCTTACATGAGCGGAAGCACAAGAGACGGACACAAGACGCCGGACTTGGCACACATTGCAAGTTCATAACAACAATCTGCTGAGAGTATTGAATGATGTCATCACGCCGATTATAATTTGAAACCCGGCAGAGAAGCAGAACAGTGAGAATGTTGTGTTTGAGAGGGAGCATGAGTGATTGTCTCACATTGGATTCGCGAACACAAACATCAAGTTCCTCAGAAGAGACTTGAGACTCTGTCACCCAGTGCCTCTCACTGCGTAACTCACTCACTGGACGACACAATCAGAGCCACCCACCTCTGTGTTCCCCAGATAACACTAATGACTCCCCCTTTCAATCTACACTCTCCACCATGCCTACCAGGACACAGGTGCCACACTAACAGGTGATTTCATATTCAGTAATGAAATAACGAAAGACAGGAAGAGTGCATAGCTGTGAAGGAAAGCAAAATACATTGTTCCCTAATGGTCTCCCATCCCGGGAGATGGAGAGAAAAAAGGTAATTTATGCAAAGATGAAACAGAAACACATATTTACAATACTCGGGGGTAATCTAATCACCATACGAGGTGACGGTAGCGGCGTAGCGGCCAATGCCACAGTTGGCAGCACCATGTGTCATTAGCCCCCCCCCCCCCCAAACTACCGCCCCAAAGACAGGATGCACTTGTGAGGCAATGAAATAATCACTCAGACACACAGTGAAAATAATATACGGCATCAGGACGGAGAGAGGAGAGAGTACAGGAGGAGGAGAGAGTACAGGAGGAGGAGAGAGTACAGGAGGAGAGAGGGGACAGGTGAGGAGGAGAGAGGTTAAGAGGACAGAGGAGACAGAGGAGGTTGACAAGCGATAATGACATTAAGAAGTAAATGAGTCATTCCATCATTAGACATGTCCTGCACTATAATAGTAATACTAGAAAAATATATAGTGATAAAAAGCTATTGGATTATTTATAACACTTCAAATAATCTTAAAGCCTTTTAAGAGAAAACAAAAACAAAAAAACAAGTAATATATAATGTAAACTGAGGCAACCAAGGTCTTGACTGTCACATCCTCTGAAAATGAGGAGGCTCAGGTCATGCCTCGAGGAGAAAGGTAGTCAGAAGACGGTAGAAGTCTGCTTTTTATCTTTTCTGGATTACACAGTGGTGTAGTGGAGGGTAAACGCTTTATACACGCTTTTTTTTGAGCGGGCATACAGCATACTCACTTCTTACCAGTGGTTTAGTGGAGGGCATACGCAGGTATACTCCTTTTACCCACTTTTTGGTCCGCGGGCATTGCACATACACACTTACTGATGCGTATCAAGGTAGTACGGTGAACGTATATGCAATATACAGTACATTATTTTGTAGTAGATAAAGCATGAAAAAAGTAGCATACAAAAGCCACGTAGGCCTATGCGAATAATTACAAACGCAACATTTAAAAAAATAATCAAGAAATAATGTACTAGAGACCGACGTTTAAAATTGCTCTGATTGGCTGGTTATTCCGAACCTAGTATGTTACTTCACTTCGGTGAAATATTTTTGCTTTCTAGAATATTATATTTTCATAGGCTTAACGTTACTTCCGAAATACATTATGAAGCGAACTCATCAAGCAACATTGTAATTTGTCCCAACAAATAAACGTAGTCAAGCAGCAGATAATTTGGACAATGAATTGAAGCGGGAGAAGAACGATTTCCTTTGCTGCCGCTCTTCCCTCCGCCGATGTCTACAGAGCTCCCAGGGCCGAAGATGATACTGCTTCGGACGACGAAGGAAATAATACCAAGAGTTTGAATGCAACCAGATCCTCCATGTTAAGGACTTAGTACCTCCAATCAATTTGTCAAGGGCGCGGTTTGGCAGTAGCTTACTCACTCGTTAATTGCCTTAATTGCCTGCTAGCTAACGTTTTCTAGCTAACTTTAATGTTGACGATTTTTGAGTTTTGGAAATGGAAAGAGTTCTGAGTAGTAGCCACACGAGTCACCACACAGTTCTGAGTAGTGGCCAGACGACCCACCACACAGTTCTGAGTAGCAAGTTGTTCACCAGGAGCCCTCTGCCTCAACTATTCAGGACACTTTTCAAATAATGTTCTGAGAGTATCAGGATGTGGTTGCCAAGTAAAACAATAAAATGGGTCTAGATAAACATTAGTCTGCTGGCCAGTTGTCAAAGCCAAGAACCTCACTGAAATAACACAGATGCAGAAAGTAAATCGCCTAATGGGTCCATTTCCAGTTGTGCACTGAACTGCAATGCACAACTTCCCTTTGTGATGGTCCCCTTATCAATGTAATGGAAACCTGTGCAGTGTGCACCTGTATGCTAGAGAAGTACTGCATCTTGCTGACGTCGATATCTGCAGCGCCGCTCAAGGCAAGGTCATTTTCAACTTCAATAACCTCTTAATCTATGGAGATTTTGCATTGAGCTTGACTTTTTCTTGACAGACAACCTTGTGTAAAATACAGTGAAGAGGCGTTGTGTCCTGGTGTTTTACAGTTCCCACAGGAACTGGCTCCCTGACTGTATTCATGAACGATGTGACTGCTGACCACTGTGGCACAATTCATTCTGAAGAAACATCTTGTCTGCTGAAGTACAAGCAAATACATCCAACCCCTCTGGATGGTGCTTCAAACAGCAACACACTGATTTAAACACATACAGTTAGTGTATATGTCCAGTAACAAACCCTACACAGAAATATCAGTGTCAATAACATGGGAGTATCACAAATGTTTATCTTAATTTTACCTAATATTTGTTTTAGTTATCATTTCAACTCAGTATCTGTTAGTTTAGTAAAAAATTATAATACAGAGGAAAACCGGACATGCAAAGACTTCCATGCACTTGTTGGAATATATCGTTTGTAAAGTGGTCACTAGTAAGAACATATTCGGTTGAAAATCAAGGGAGAAAGAAGCTTTATTAAAAGCACCGCAGCAGAGTTGTCTGATTTCACATGTTCAATATAGGTCACATTTCCACAAGAACCCCCATGCCAAATGGTCAATGTAAACATTCCACATCCCTGACGTTGGCAGAGAGTGACCTACGAAACACAGATGTTTCTGTTACATTCATATAAATCCACACACTGCAGTGTAAGACCTTTGGATGTCCCCTTTGGCAGACACTTGACCTTGCTGGGAGAAGACGATGCACCTGCTTAGTCCTAAACCATGAACATGTTAAGTGATTTTAATGTTTTTTTAAGTGACTACGGTTACTCCCTATATACCCACACAGAATATAAATGCAAAAATATAAATGCAACATTATATATGCAACTAATTACAAAGATTGTCCTGATTTAGTTATAATGAATGGGACGTTAACATATTTGTGCACTTTTCTGGGATCTCTTTCAGCTCATGAAACATGAGAAACGTGTTGTGGTTATTTTTGTTCAGTTAAATTTTTCTAACCTATTCCTATTTGCGATTTGGTGAACAGTTTGAGGGCCCTAGAATTAAGAATTCACTACTTTGTTAACTCAATATCTTTCTCTATTTTCTAAATCTGATTTTGATTAAATAGGTCCCTTTTGACGTAGCTCAGTCATTCCAAGCCTTCGCTCCTCCGTCTCTCTTCCTCTCGGACCAGCCTCTCCACCTCTCTCATGAAGCGCAGACAAAGCTCATCCTGCCAGGGAAGGGACACACACTGAACGGCCACAGGAAGCCCCTCTCCATCACACACAGCCTGGAGAAACACACACACACACACACACACACACACAGACAGAAACAGAAAGGAGATTCAGACATTCATAAAACATTCAAGGATGCTCAGGGAAAAGTCCCCTCCTCTCCTGCATATCAGTAAAGTAATCAGACATCCTTAATATGGCCAACACGGCTTGGTAGCCGATTGGTTAAAGCATCCAACCGGAAACTGATTGGTGGCAAGATCAAATCCCTGAGAGAAATCTGTTCTTCTGTCCTTAATTGGTCCTGATTGTTGCTGCAAATGAAAATGTGTTTCCAGACAACATGCCTTGTAAAATAAGGGCTTAAAAAACAACTAAAATGACCACACGCAGGCAACCACAGAAGGCCTGCGCCTCCATCTACTGGAGACAAGTTGAACTACGGACTCTCAAATCTGACATGGTTAGTATGACCACTTCAAGGCCAGTGGAAACACAAGGGCTGAAAATTAAGTGATAAATCAACTTTCCTAATAGTAATTTGCTCACATTTGGCAGAAAGTACGATTTCTCTGTTTAGAAAGCAGTGCACAGACTATGAAGAGACAAGCACCAGATTACGTCATTAAGTAAAGGGCAGACTGTGTAAGACAATGGTTTGACAATGGAAAACAAAAACCAAACCTGACTAGAAATGTTAAAAGATCTTCCAGATTTCAGGACATTATCAGTTATCCAGTGCAACAGAAACAAGCCCCAAGCTGCAGTGAAGTGGGTCTTTTGCCACAGACCTTTTTGTAGAGCTTGTCCCAAAGGTCCTCATAATTGCCCACGTAGTGTCGGAGTTCCTCCTCATCCTCTGCTGTTACCGTGGTGACCGGAACGACCCCAGCTGGGAAATTGAGAAGATTGTAGAGAATAGTGTAGCTCACTGTACCTGGAGGGACAGAGAGACAGCAAACCATCTAAACAACCTTGTAATTACACAGTAAAAAGGCACACAAATACATGATGAAAGTAGCCATGAACAATGATGAAAATAGATCAATTACAAGGTAAAACAGTTACCTTTCTATGTTTTTCTCCAGAGATTAACCTTCTACGTGATAAAGTGTCATTTTGCCAGACCGAGAATTAGAGACAATGACGGAGACAAAGAATGAAAGAGGGAGACGTACTTGTGAGCTTGGCAGGGTAGTTGTGGTTGTAGGCTGGTCCAATCATGGGACAAAGTAACACGTCCAGCTCACACCTCCTCCACTCCGCCATCACCTCATTGCAGTAGTCCTTAGGACACAGACAGAACTACATTTCCCACAGAGCACTTATTCCTACAGAGCCTTCTGGCTGCAGAAACATCATGTTTATCACACTATGGCACATGTTAAACACTACTGTCCAACTACCTCCACATCTGCGTGCTGTCTCCACAGGTTTTGCACAGAGCTGGTGAGAAAAAGAGAATTAGTGGACTTTAAGTTCACTTCTACATGTAATACACTACATCAAATGTCAATAAAGGAACTTCGTGGAGAGCTTTTTTTTTTTTTTTTATTCTCACCCAACTCCACGCAGGCCATCAAACGCAGCACTGATACGAGGAAACTATAACATGGAGGTAACAGTCAGATAAATATTACATTTGCCTTGATATACAGTGGCTCTCAAAATGATTTATCCCACTTGGCCTTTTCCACATTCTACTGTATTAAAAGATTACATCAACATGGATTTAATGTGGAGGTTTTGCCAATTATCAACACAAACATCAAAAAAAAAGCTAATTGTTCTAAATTAATTACATACATACTGTTAGTTCTGGAAATAATTTATATTCAAGTTTGAGTTAAATATTGAATATATTGCAGTCTCTCCGCTTTAATTTGAAGGTATTCACATCCAAATTGGAGGAAAGGTTTCAGAATTATAGCTCTTTAATATGTAGACCCCTCTTTTTCAAGAGACCAAATGTAATTGGACAATTGACTCAAGCTATTCAATCACCTGATCCAGCATGCATTTCACTTGCTGAATACAAAACTTAAGGCAAAAAGACTCACAAACAAACATCAACTGAAGACAGCTGCAGTAAAGGCCTGGCAAAGCATCACAAAGGAGGAAACCCAGCGTTTGATGTTGTCCATGCATTCCAGACTTCAAGCAGTCATTGCCTGCAAAGGATTCTCTGCAAAGTATTTAAAATTAACATTTTACTAATGATTGTGTTCATTTGTCCAATTACATTACTGTGTCGGTGTCCAAATCTACGGTATATATATAAAATGGAATATAATTGACTGCATAAATATTCACCCCCTTTTCCAAGACACCTGAATGAAATGTGGTGCAACCAACTGTAATTAATGGAGTCCTCCTCTGTGCAATCAAGGTGTTTCACATGAAAACAGACCTGTCCCTGGGAGGTCCCACAGCTGTTAAGTACAATACCTAACAAAAATTACATCAAAGGACCAGGCAAAGCAAAATCGGGAATGAGGTACATTAACTAGACCAATCAGGGGCTTTTCACCCACAGCACAGAGAAGTCCAATATGGCAGAACTGAATCTGTCTGGACGTTCTGAAAAACTGATTCAGCGAGGTCATCGAAAAGCCTATGGCTGGTGATGTGAAATCGAGGCTTTCTGAAGCATTCTTTAGAGGCTTCTATATTCATTGCGTAGCACTGACCCCTGTTGTTCACACACTGATATGGCTGGTTAGATGCCAACGCACTGGTTTCCCCCCACTTCAAGTGAAATGGGACTAACTGAAGTGTGCATTAATAGTCCTGCATATGCAAGGACTCTTCTTTATCCTTTATTGGTCAATTTAAATCACAACGTTTCTATGAACTGACATGTGCATTTTGTCTAAATGGTAAAGCTATGTAAAGGATTACGGGGGAGGCCAATCCAAAAAAAAACATTACGATGCAACTCAGCTCCGCAGGCTCCAATTATGTCACATTTGCAGTTCCCTTAAAGGCAGTGAATATTCATGCAATCCATTATTCATCTACAAACAATTGTAGATTTTGACATTACCAACTTGTGTTGACCAGAGACAAAAACCTCTAGTAAAATCCATTTTGACTCCAAGGAAGGTGATTACTTTTAAAAGCCACTGCACATAACAGACCATTCTGCACGATATGTGACTGTCCAGCACTCACTATGGGTTTGAGAAGAATGGAGAAGATTTTCTTCAGACCCTGAGGCAGACTGTAAGGTGTAATCTGAGCCTGCAGGCATGGGTCTACAGGCCCCCCTTTCCTAAAGCACAAACAAGAGTTATTGTTCTCAGCATAGTTAAGTGTGAATAGTTCATTTCTTGGAGTCTAAAGTTACTGCGGTACATTGCATAACTTGTTTAACTGGGTGGGAATTGCAGTTCAACATGCACCAAATGAAAACAAGTAGGTAATGCATGGTCCAAGTGGAAGCGCTCCTTTTAGCTTCAGTCTTAAAATGTTTGACTACGTTGTGTCCTACTGAACACCACCTAGTCTAATAGTATTCACTCACATGTGGCCGAGTATGGTCGCACATCCGTCAGCTGCGATACCCTTGACAACCAGCTCATGCATGGCATAGGCCACCCTGGGAGGACTGAAAGGAACCAACTAGAGAGAAACACGCTACCATTGATGTCGGAGTTATGGGTCAATCATTAAATAACATTCACAATGTGTTTCTGTCATTCAGCTGTCCAAGTACACACTGTCCCTGATAAACAGAGGTGTGAATTAATTCTGGTCACACAGTAGCTGGAGGGGTGCTTACCGTGTGCCCAGCTCTCTCCAACAACACCTTGGTCTCCCTCAGGGCTCGGGACATGCTGGGAGAGGGCATGGCATAGCCGTCATTCTCATAGTAACCAATCCTCAAGGGTTTGCCACTCTGGTACACCTGGAGAGCAACGGAAGAACTGAGAATTGGTCCATTGAGAAGGGTTTGGTTTCCCAGTATTTATTAAGATATTTTGGCAATATTCTGGTAATGTCAGAAACCAGTGATGATCAAAGCGCTTTGGAATCAGACGTAGAAATATGAAAACATGTCTTGACAAACAATGTAGAAAGGGTATATCCTGCTGGAAGCTTACAGGCTATGATACATGGTCAAATAAGAGTTCAAATAAATGTTTACAAGATCACATTAAAACCATCTTGAGATTCTCTGGAGACCAACTGTCCCATTCTATTTTTAATATGAATTCCTTAGATAAATAAATTGGTCCTGACAGACAAACCCATCGGGTTGCTTCTAAAATCCCTTTATTGGTACCTGTTGGTTGAAAGGGATGGGGGGCACTGTGGGGTCCAGGGTAAACATGTAGTCACAGAGCAGAGCCTGCATGAAGAGAGCCAGGCTGTCCACATCTTTTGCCAAGGGACCAAGGGACGACAGCACTGGAACGAGCACAACACAAATCTTCCTTCATCGTCATGATGGCTAAAAGCTAAATACCATATGTTACATTGTTGTTACAAGACATACTGCATGTACTTTACATACATTAAATCAAAAACCAAGCAGCAGCCCCTAGTCTTGAATATTATATTGATTATTGGCCTTATGAAGGATGGAAGGGGTGCCTTTAAAATAATATGTAGTTTGAGCCATACCTGACTTTTGGCCTCGGTTGCAGGAGCTAGCACCTTTCAAACTAAATAAACAAAAATACAATAATTAAGCATATCAATAAAGTAGCAATATGTTGCAAAAAATAAATGTGGACAAAAAGTCAATACTTAACAGTGAATACAGCAGCAATACATATAGTTAATATCTAACAAGGCCAAGCAGGTCAATGAAGATACGACAGCATAAACGGATAGCACTATAATCACCATTGAACTGTGATATAGTTTATAAGCATTGTAAATCTTTAGGCCTAGTCACCATGAGACTTCACCAGGTTTTGCTCCAGGCTGACATGTTTGATGGGATGGTGGTGGGTCTAGGCGATAAGATGACAATAGACTATTGCTGATGTTGAAGAGCTGTCACAATGTTGTGCAATATTTGAACTTGACTTGCCCCGCCTGGGCGCGCCAGTGTAGTGAGCCAAGTTCTGCTGCCTCATTATCCTACTAGTCTTAAGTCATGTCCTGCATTCGTGTTCAGAAGCATTCAGTATGTCATGGTTGGGCTATGAACACACCTCAGCCTGTTGACTGTGGGCTTGAAGCCACAGATCCCACAGAAGGATGCTGGGATGCGAATGCTGCCCCCGATGTCAGATCCCAAGCCCAGGATTGAACCCCCACCTCCAATCAGCGCCCCTTCCCCACCCGATGAGCCTCCAGGCGTCTTCTGGTGGTTGTGGGGGTTCAGCGTGTGGCCATAGATAGGGTTCCCACAGTCGAAGCTAAACATGCAAACCAGAGACAATAGATGGGACAATTCAATGTTTTTATATTATTATTTTTACTCCAAAAGCATACATTTCATATCAAACAGTGATTGGGTTTAAATTATAGATTCTCAGCTTATATAACAAAAACTGTCTGTAGTGTTGGTGAAGTCTGCTGAGTAAATATAGTAATACTCCGTTAACAAAAGGGATGCAAAGGTTACCAGTATGTTGTCGAACTATTCGGTACACCCCCTACAGTTCAATAGCCACAGGTTAACCACAGAGTTACGATATGCCAGTCATTTTCCTATGATCTCCAAAACGTGCTTACTGCGCTGCAGACTACACGCATGTTGTAAATTCAGATCTATAGAACCAGACACTTAGCTTGTGAACAGGTAAGGCAGGGAACTGCATGGGGCCCCAGGCCGTTAGGGGTCTCCTGATGGCTGACAAAATGTACTCCCCAGCAATGTCTCAAAATGTGGCCATGGCAGTGACCACAACCCCTTCCCCTTTAAAACAACCATGGATGATTTGCAATGACATCTCAGTAAGAAAACCTCCCTACAGGTGAAGAGGGGTGAAAACTAAAAACATCTATTCTCTCAGCTCCAACATGACAATGGCATACGCTAGCGAGACAGGGAGAAGCAATTAGGAAGAGGCAACGCCATCTTTCAAATCCGCTGTGTGGGAAAATGTTGGATTCAGCGTTCAAAACAATGACGAGGGTAAAAAGGCCGTGAACAAAGTACAGTCTGCAAGCATTGCTTTGCCACTCTCGACTGCTCGAGTGGAAAAACTTCTAACAAGAGTCTTTTACGTCGCCATCATCCAGTCGTAACTCTTGTAGGAGGAGCTGGAGCAAGGAGAGCCCACTCGTTAATGAAAACACAAGAATGCTGCCTTCCAAGAAACATTTGCGACAAATCTAGAAAAGCATTAAAAATAACGCACGCACTGGATATATTTATAGCCAGAAATGTGCACCCCAATTCAGTGGTTACTTGCTCTGTGTTTCGTCACCTCATGTAGGTTGTGTTTTTATTTTTGTCTTAAATATAAGAATAACCAAAACCGTACCGTTTCCGTGATCCACGAACCGTGAAACATACCAAACGGTGGGCACGCTGTACCGTTGCATGTATGATTTATAAATTAGACTCAGAATAGTTAGCTGTATTTACTTTAGCATGCTTTGAGGTACGTTGGTCTTGACAAATGGAATGGCGCCTTGTCTCTTTAGCACTTTAACCAGAACACTGTCATCTGGAGCAGGCAGGTCCAATTTACAGAGCACACCACACGTAGAGTCGTGGCCCTAAAACAGAAAGAAGAATAAAATGTAGAAAATGTTTTTGCCGGACCGCGTAAGCGGAGCCACCCAAGAAGAGCTAATGTCTCTTACTAAGTGACTGACTGATTGAGTGAGTCAGTGATTGGCTGACTAAGACTTATTACATAGCGTAGTGGTTAGAGTAACGGACTTGCTAACTGTAAGTCCCGCGTTCGAACCTCCTCACATTCAATTAGGCAATAGGCTTTGTTCTTGACAGACAGAAACTTTGCCGGCTTTAACCGGCAGTATCCTCTTTACGGTTATATTGCAACTGTTTCTGCTGGATTTTCGAAATAGGGCAACAATATTTCTTCATTTAGTGCCTTTTCTGTTTTTTAAAACCTGAAACCCTGCACTGGGCATACTGGCAGGCCTGTGTCATGCTGGAGTTAACTGGAAGACCAAGATATTAATATATGATGTTCCCTTCTGCTGACAAAAGATGTTTGCACAGTAATGAACAATGAACCTCAAATTGCAATTCAAACAGTGGGTTACACCTACCACTGTATCCCAAGAAAAATATGCATTACATGTTATGGTATAGGATTAGGGTTGAATGATTGGGAAATTCCAAACTAATAGGATACAATGAAACCGGGTGGAATGCAATACCAACTGTTTTAACATTAAATGTCTCTAGTCATACGTAAAACATCAATATATTATCAATAGATAGCAATACATTCTGACATTAGTCACCTATTTTACATATTGTGTACCTTTTAGATGTCCAACCTGTTAGTGCGTATTCCTAACAGGGTGGACAATGAGGACATTTCAAGTTAAACTTAGCTCTGTGAGTGATCAATATTGAGTTAGAATGGTGAACACTTGACCAGGATTTGAACTTCTCCATCAAACATATTTTAGATTTATGAAACGTTATTCATTCATCTATATAATATACGATAACAGGGTGGTAATTTATAAGTGCGACCTACAGACAAACATCATGAAACACTGAAAAATAGATTAAACCAAGAGGAAGTAATTACTTAGCTTCATGCTGTTATTTTCCCCTCCTATTTTTTTTTACATTTACTGGCAAGTGCACCCCCCCTCATAATTAGATGTTACAGTCTCAGGCCTACGAGGGGTGAGGGGGAGTTGTTTGCTGAACACACCTTTAAGCCTTGTCCTGGTCTATCCACAATGGAGAATCCCGATTGAAAGCTCTTGGCCTGGGTTTAATCTGTGTCTGGAAACCACCCCTGTATGTACATGTAAAGAGACGATCAAAGACCTACCTTGTATGCCATATTGTCCTTGATGCTGACAGGAATCCCATAGAGGAGACCATCCTTGCAAGTGTCAATATTCTCCAGCTGATCCAAACTCTCCAGAAGGATCTCAGTACAACAATTCAGTCTGCCATTTACCTCCAAGGTCTGTGGGAAAACAATAGTAATGGGGGGAAAACATTGGCCGTTCAGCCTCTTTCAACCACATGCCATCTTCAACATGTGACTCGTGTGTCTACAGAATTATTATCATGAAGGGTGACTATACCTTGCCCAAATATGAGTGGAAGACAGCTTGTGGAGTTAGTGTCCCATCCTTCAACCGTTTGCTCAGGTCAGCCAGAGACAGAGAAAGGATGAGATCGGGGTCTGTTTCAGGGTGCTGGCAAAACGAGGAAGTATGAACACTGAGTAAAGAGCACATCAACCCTTTCTCTAAACGAAACGTAAAATAGTTATTTTTTTATTTTTATATGTCGGTAGATCAGGGATCCTCTGTATACATTCCACTTTAACTTACATGGCCAGTTGATATACTTACGAAACTTGCTGTCACGTCGTGAAAAATGCAAAGTACAGTTATTAACTAGGTACTGTAATGATCCGCATTTGGACAATTGCGTTAGAAATGCGCAATCAACGGTTCGAGCGTCTATCCTAAAGCACCGACAGGTCTGGTATCCGTAGACTTCAGGTGGAACCGGTATAGTTCGCGTCGCAGAGCACTGCTCACGTAAAGCTACAACCCAAAACCACATCGTAAAGGCTATTCAGTATTGCTAATATCAAACATACCGAGTTCTGGAACTGAAGGACAGCATGTTCTGCTCGTTGCAGTGACGTTTCTCGTCGAGCCTTTGCTCTCTGAATTTTCTTCCGCGATTGTTGATGTCCGAACCATTTCATAAAAATTACCAACCCACTTGCCGTGCATGCCGTGGCTGTTAAAACTGTCCAGTTCAAATTTGCAGCATAAATAAGTTCTTTGTAATGGTCAATCCTGTCCATTATTATGCTTTGCGTACCCCTTAATGCTGTACAACGGTTTTGAAACGAAGGATAATAGATTCGTTCAATGGTTGCATTAACTGGGATGGAGTGTAATTTCCTTCGTAGTTGAATGCCTGAATGCTGGTGACATAATTTGGCTACCAGTGACAACCATGCCGTGACGTTCGTATGTTAATGAGGAAACATTCAAAATAAAAGCCCTCATTTCAATGCAGTGAAATGTTAATAATTAATCCTAAAGAGAGTGAATTGTAACTAAAGGCCATTTTCATGTGCACTATTGGACAAAATACCTAGGCTTAATAATGGTGAGAAAACAGTCATATGTGAAGTGAAATGTTTTAGTCACATTCTCAGCAGGGTGTGTAGAGTCTCTTTATAGTCATTTCTTTGGTATTTACTGAATTCACAGCGAACTCTGGTACAACAACTGCCCTCAAGGATTCAGTGCAGGGTTTCACTCAGAGAGAAGGCCCACACAACCCACCATACAGTTCTGAGTAGTAGCAAGATGAACCACCATAAAGTTCTGAGTAGTAGCCAGGCGAACCACCATAAAGTTCTGAGTAGTAGCCAGACGACCCATCATACAGTTCTGAGTAGTAGCCAGACGACCCACCACACAGTTCTGAGTAGTAGCCAGGCGACCCAACACACAGTTCTGAGTAGTAGCCAGACGAGCCACCACACAGTTCTGAGTAGTAGCCAGACGACCCACCACACAGTTCTGAGTAGCAAGTTGTTCACCAGGAGCCCTCTGCCTCAACTGGGGCACTTCTCAAATAATGTTCTGAGAGGATCAGGATGTGGTTGCCAAGTGAAACAAAATGGGTAGATAAACAGTCTGCTGGCCAGCTGTCAAAGCCAAGACATTCACTGAAATAACAGATGCAGAAAGTAAATCGCCTAACGGATCAATGTTCACAAGGAATAAGAGCATTGAACCGCAATGCACAACATCCCTTTGTGATGGTCCCTGTATTAATGGAAACCTGTGCCGATTGTGTGCAACTGCATGCTATAAAGCAGTGGCTCCCAACCTTTTTCAGTTACTGTAACCCCAAAAATAATTTGCACTGCTTGGAGTACCCCTGAAGTACCCCCTCATGTTCATTTCACTAGTAAGTCTATGGTGTCATGAGTGTTTTCAAGTACCCCCTGTGGAAAGGCCAAGTACCCCCAGGGGTCCTAGTACCCCTGGATGAGAACCACTGCTATAAAGTACTGCATCAAGACGACATTGATATATACATAGCCACTCAGGGCAATACCAGTCTTCCTTTAATAACCTCTTAGTCAATATATGGGTCAGAAACAATACACTCCCATTGAGCTTGATTTTTAGTCCAAAATTAGGATTAATCTGGGAAACAATTGGCAAAGTTGTATTTTAAAGCAGCAAACATTAATGATGAAAGTGAAAATATTTTCTCTTATATTTGGTAACAAAATAATGGAGATTAACCTACATCAGAGGTCTCAAACCGGTTCCACGGAGGGCCATGTGTCTGCAGGTTTTTGGGTTTTCCTTTAAATTGGTTCCCAGTTCAGACCTGAACAACCAGGTGGGGGTAGAAACGAACCAATTAGTGACCTAATTAGTCAATTAAGTACAAGGTGAGAGAGAACCTGCAGACACTCGGCCCTCCGTGGAACCGGTTTGAGACCTCTGTTCTACATAAGGTATCCTTTTGCCAGACCGAGAATGAGGGACACAATGACGGAGACAAAGAATGAGGGAGAGCTTGGCAGGGTAGTTGTGGTTGTAGGCTGGTCCCATCATTGGACAAAGTAACACGTCCAGCTCACACCTCTTCCACTCCACCATCACCTCATTGCTGTAGTCCTTAGGACACAGAACAACATTTCCCACAGAGCATTTATTCCTACAGAGCCTTCTGGCTGCAGAAACATCATGTTTATCCTATTATGGCACAGGTTGTTAAACACTACTGTCCAACTACCTCCACATCTGCGTGCTGTCGCCACAGGTTTTGCACAGAGCTGGTGGGGAAAAAATAATTTGTGGACTTTAATTTACAGTCACTTCTGCCTTAAATACACCACATCTAGGTAAATAAAGTAACTTCCTGGAGAGCTAGACTATCCAGACAGTACAGATGTAGGTTTTTCTCACCCAACTCCACACAGGCTATCAAACACGGCGCTGATACGAGGAAACTATAACATGGAGGTAACAGTCAGATAAATATTACATTTGCCTTGATATACAGTGGCTCTCAAAAGTATTCATCCTTGGTCTTTTCCTAATGTTATTAAGTTAAGATAAAATCTAAATGGATTTAAATCAGGAGATTTTCCCTTCCATGAACTGCCACCTTAACGTGGTGGAGGGGTTTGAGTACCCGAGTGACCCTAGGAGCTATGTTGTCTGGGGCTATATGCCCCTGGTAGGGTCTCCCAAGGCAAACAGACCTAGGCGACGGGTCAGACTAAGAGCGGTTCAAAACCTCTAGGGACGTGGAATGTCCCCTCGCTGGCGGGGAAGGAGCCTGAGATCGTGCGTGAGGTTGAGAGGTTGAGGCTTGTAGGACTCCTGAGGCAGCTGACGGGTACCGGCAGGCCAAGCGGACTGCAGCCCGGGTGGTTGTGGAGGCAAAACTCGGGCCTGGGAGGAGTTCGGTGAGGCCATGGAGAAGGACTATCGGCTGGCCTCGAAGAGATTCTGGCAAACCGTCCGGCGCCTCAGGAGAGGGAGACAGTGCCCTACCAACGCTGTTTACAGTAGAGGTGGGCAGCTGTTCACCTCAACTGGGGATGTTGTCGGGCGGTGGAAGGAGTACTTTGAGGATCTCCTCAATCCCGCCGTCACGTCTTCCATTGAGGAAGCAGAGGATGAGGGCTCAGAGGTGGACTCATCCATCACCCGGCCTGACGTCACAGAGGTGGTCAAGAAACTCCTCGGAGGCAAAGCACCAGGGGTGGATGAGATCCGCCCTGCGTACCTCAAGTCTCTGGATGTTGTGGGGCTGTCTTGGTTGACACGCCTGTGCAACATCGCGTGGCGGTCGGGGACAGTGCCTCTGGGATGGCAGACCGGGGTGGTGGTCCCTCTTTTTAAGAAGGGGGACCGGAGGGTGTGTTCCAACTACAGGGGGATCACACTTCTCAGCCTCCCCGGGAAAGTCTATGCCAGGGTACTGGAGAGGAGAATACGGCCGATAGTAGATCCTCGGATTCAGGAGGAACAGTGTGGTTTTCGTCCGGGCCGTGGAACACTGGACCAGCTCTATACCCTCTACGGGGTGCTGGAGGGTTCATGGGAGTTTGCCCAACCAATCCACATGTGTTTTGTGGTTTTGGAGAAGGCATTCGACTGTGTCCCTCGCGGCATCCTGTGGAGGGTGCTTCGGGAATATGGGGTCCTGGGTCCTTTGCTAAGGGCTGTCAGGTCCCTGTACGACCGAAGCAGGAGCTTGGTCCGCATTGCCGGCAGTAAGTCAGACTTGTTCCCAGTGCATGTTGGACTCCGGCAGGGATGCCCTTTGTCGGTTCTGTTCGTAATTTTTATGGACAGAATTTCTAGGCGCAGCCAGGGGCCGGAGGGTGTCAGGTTTGGGGACCACACGATTTCGTCTCTGCTCTTTGCGGATGATGTTGTCGTGTTGGCCCCTTCAAACCAGGACCTTCAGCATGCACTGGGACGGTTTCCAGCCGAGTGTGAAGCGGTGGGGATGAGAATCAGTAGCTCCAAATCCGAGGCCATGGTCCTCAGTCGGAAAAGGGTGGCTTGCCCACTTCAGGTTGGTGGTGAGTGCCTCAAGTGGAGGAGTTTAAGTATCTAGGGGTCTTGTTCACGAGTGAGGGAGGATGGAACGGGAGATTGACAGACGGATCGGTGCAGCTTCTGCAGTAATGCGGTCGATGTATCAGTCTGTCGTGGTGAAGAAAGAGCTGAGCCGCAAGGCGAAGCTCTCGATTTACCGGTCAATCTACGTTCCTACTCTCACCTATGGTCATGAGCTTTGGGACAAGATCCCGGATACAGGCGGCCGAAATAAATGTATTTACACATTTAATGTTTGTTAATGATAACTTCAACATTTACTAATACATTAATATCAATACAATGAAATAACATGAACAAAAATGAACAGCTGTATTTTTATTTACGTTAACAAAAATGAATAATGTTATAAATGTGCTGCTAATATTAGTTCATGTTAGTAAATACATTAATGTTTACAAATTAAACCGTTACCTTGTGAATTGCTTTTAGATCCTTGTGAAGTGTGAATTGCTTTTAGATTTCAAACTAAACATCCAGTAAAGATGATGACTAAACAACAGCTTAACCACTAAGAGAGTTAAAAATAAAATGTTCAACTAAAATATTCTGATGTTTTTTTAAAGGTTAAGGAAACTATTCAGGAAGGAAGAAGCTTCAATGCACTGACATCTGGACTAGCCTCGCAACAGAAGCATACCTTGGTGTCAAATGCCACTTAATAACTGAAGACTGGAACATGAAGAGTCTCACTCTTGCAACCATGCCTCTTGAGGAACAACATTCTGGTGTCAACATAGCCACATGGCTGGAAGAGGTTGTCACAAAATTCAACATCTCCCTAGACAGCATTAAAGCGGTTGTTCATGACAATGGATCAAATGTTGTGGCTGCACTGAAATTGCTTGCTGAGAAACATAATTGGGTCTCTGTCCGCTGTACTGGACACACACTTCAGCTTGTCGTGAACCATTCCCTCAAAGAGACCAGCATTAGCAAAGCTTTGGGAGCTGAAGAGGAGGAGTCACATCAGGAACAAAAGATTCAGATGGTGAGAAAGGAAGTACAAATGTATTAGTCAGAACCGCAAATAGCGAAACAAGAAGATCCTTTAGGTTGGTGGAAGGAAAATGAGGGACGCTTCCCTATCCTATCAAAGCTGGCAAGATAATTTCTTTGCAATCCTGCCACATCCACTCCAGCAGAACGGATCTTCTCAGCTGCAGGAAACATTTGCTTGTCACGTGAACGTGTCGATTTGCTGACCTTCCTTCATTTTAATTCAGCACTTATTTGAAAATCAAAAAAAGGGCAGTGCAGAAATTACTGGTCTTCAAATAATGAAGCTCTTAACACTGCTGTCAAGAAATGTTTACATTTAAACATTTTTGTTTTTGTCTGCAATGCAGCTGGAGTCAGTGCTTCAAGAACCACCACGCACAGACGTATGCAAGACATGGGTTTCAGCTGTTGCATTCCTTGTGTCAAGCCACTCTTGAACAAGACACAGCGTCAGAAGCATCTCACCTGGGCTAAAGACACAAAGGACTGGACTGCTGCTGAAAGATCCAAAGTTATGTTCTCTGATGAAAGTAAATTTAGCATTTCCTTTGGAAATCAAGGTCCCAGAGTCTGGAGGAAGAGAGGAGAGGCACAGAATCCACGTTGCTTGAAGTCCAGTGTAAAGTTTCACAGTCAGTGATTGTTTGGGGTGCCATGTCATCTGCTGGTGTTGGTCCATTGTGTTTTCTGAGGTCCAAGGTCAATGCAGCCGTCTACCAGGAGGTTTTAGAGCACTTGATGCTTCCTGCTGCTGACCAACTTTATGGAGATACAGATTTCATTTTCCAACAGGACTTGGCACCTGCACACAGTGCCAAAGCTACCAGTACCTGGTTTAAGGACCATGGTATGCCTGTTCTTAATTGGCCAGCAAACTCGCCTGACCTTAACCCTATAGAAAATCTATGGGGTATTGTGAAGAGGAAGATGTGATACGCCAGACCCAACAATGCAGAAGAGCTGAAGGCCACTATCAAAGCAACCTGGGCTCTCATAACACCTGAGCAGTGCCACAGACTGATCGACTCCATGCCACGCCGCATTGCTGCAGTAATTCAGGCAAAAGGAGCCCCAACTAAGTATTGAGTGCTATACATGCTCATACTTTTCCATGTTCATACTTTTCAGTTGGCCAACATTTCTAAAAATCCTTTTTCTGTATTGAGAAACATCGAGAGGGGTCAGCTGAGGTGGCTTGGGCATCTGTTTCGGATGCCTCCGGAACGCCTTCCTGGGAAGGTGTTCCGGTCCCGTCCCACCGGGAAGAGACCCCGGGGAAGACCTAGGACACGCTGGAGGGACTATGTCTCCCGGCTGGCCTGGGAACGCCTCAGTGTCCCCCCGGAAGAGCTGGAGGAAGTGTCTGGGGAGAGGGAAGTCTGGGCATCCCTGCTTAGACTGCTGCCCCCGCGACCCGGCCCCGGATAAGCGGAAGATGATGCTATGCTATGCTATGCTATGCTTTTTCTGTATTGGTCTTAAGTAATATTCAAATTCTGAGATACTGAATTTGGGATTTTCATTAGTTGTCAGTTATAATCATCACAATTTAAAGAAATAAACATTTGAAATATATCAGTCTGTGTGCAATGAATGAATATAATATACAAGTTTCACTTTTTGAATGGAATTACTGAAATAAATCAACTTTTTGATGATATTCTAAGGATATGACCAGCACCTCTAGTTGGGGGAAACAGTATAAATCTCAGCTATATTTGGGGAAAAAGCAGTCCCCATTCCATCCAAAGAGAAAGCCTGTCTTGTGTAATATAAATTACACTAGGCTAGTCAAGAGGGTTTTTAAGCACTCTTTGACTGTAGCTATTGATGACCTGTAAACCTTTGATCAGTGTTTATGGTGTAGTTAGATACAGTACAAAAGTCAAGCAGAAGCAAACATGTATGTTATGTGCTTTGGAGTATACTGCTTTTTCAGATGTTAGCTGTAAGATGTATAGACTTGCTTCAGGACATTACTCCCTCAACTAGCACAATAACATAGCGCTGCAGAAAGCAGGAAAGCTAGCACAAAGCCAGGACTCAACAGTTTGTGCAATCATCCATTAGAGAGGATTTCACAGGGGTCCGCAATATGATAATAGCTCCTTCTTGCCCTCTGATCCAAGGCTGAAGTTTGACTATATTACACCAATCAAATCCTTATATGGCTGCCACTCAAATTGTAAAGCAGGCAGACATGGTCATGGGGTTTAGTTATTGTTTGTAAAACAAAATGGGTCTATATGCATTTCACTTTGGAAGAGGCATTCACTTTGGAAGAAAACGTGATGTGACCAGTCTTACAGGTTAATCAGACACTCGTACTGCAATGCAAATAATAGTGAAGTTCAAACTAGCCATGCTAATTATCACAATAACAGAACATTCCCCTTACAATTTCTATCACATAGAAAGCTACAGATTTGACATAACTAGCTAGGTCTGCTACAAAACGACTGCGTGAGGAGAGTACATAACGTATCTGAAATATTGGGGTTTCTGACGATGTTTTGCAAGTCAGAACACAATCCTGAAATGGAGAGGTCATCTAGCGAACTCCATGACAACGCAGAGAATATCACAACTCATTTCAGAAAACGCCAAACACACGTGTCCACAAAACTACGCAAAGAATTATGGAGCCGGTCCCTTTTGTGACGAAAAACGTCAAGATGCAACTCCACAGGTTCCAGTCTGGCTCCAACTATGTTGGCAGGCCCCTTAAAGGGGGTGAATAGTTATGCAATCAATTATTGGTTGTTTTGTATTTCTAATTAGTTTACCACAATTTGTACATTTTACATTGGTGTTAATCAGATGCAAAACCGTCTAGTAAAATCAATTTTGATTTCATGTTGTAACACAAAATGTGAAGAAATCCAAGGAGGTGATTACTTTAGAAAGACCGTTCTGTACGGTATTTAACTGTCCAGCACCCACTATTGGTTTGAAAATAATTGAGATGATTTTCTTCAGACCTTGAGGCAGACTGCAGGTCTTTATCGGACCCTGCAGACATGGGTAAACTGGCCCCCCTTTCCATCAGCACAAACAAGAGTTAAAAGTGTGTGAAAGGTTTATATTTTTTTGGAGTCTAAAGTGACTGCGGTACATTGCTTAACTGGTTGGGAATAGCAGGGTCATTTTCATAGCAAATCATGAAAACAAGCAGGTATTGCATGGTCCAAGTGGAAGCGCTCCTTTCAGCTTCGGTTTTAAAATGTTTGACTACGTTGTGTCCTACTGAACGCTCACCAGTGTAATAGGGTGTTTTTTAGTTTAATAATTAGCTTTTCAGTTCCTCCTATGATATGTCTCAAGATCTGTGTCCTGTATGGATCTGTATGAAATAGGGTTTTTAAAGTCAGTGAATCCCTAAGGGCATGAAACCCTGAATTACCTGTTCTAAATAGAACTAGTGTCATAAAAACTAGTGTCATATCTATATTTAACCAAGCCCTGGGGTTCTAAGGTTTCTGTCACAGTAGTGCAGTGGGGAAGAGGAGGAACCAGGCGCTGGCACAGCACATTCAATGTAATACTTAATAGAAATAAACTGTAAACAAACTGAAAGAAAACCAAGGCTTAAACAAAACGACACTCACCACTGACGTGCAACATACAGCGACAAGCAACAATGACCAACAAGTCAAAGGAGCAGAGGAGAAAAATTTAAACACATACTAATGACTGAACTGGGCTCTGGTGTGAGTGATGATTGGACACAAAAAAAGACACAAAAAAAGTCCTGGATGTGTTCCAGGATGAAAGGAAACCGGGGAAAGAGGGGGATGACGGAGCTGTCCGTTACCTCACTGATACAGTCACATTAATGGACAGGTGCTGGTCATATCATTAGAATATCAAAAAGTTGATTTATTTCAGTAATTCCATTCAAAAAAGGGAAACTTGTATATTATATTCATTCATTGCACACAGACTGATATATTTCAAATGTTTATTTATTTATTTATTTATTTATTATAATTGTGATGATTATAAATGACAACTAATGAAAATTCCAAATTTAGTATCTCAGGAAATTAGAATATTACTTAAGACCAATACAAAACAATGATTTTTAGAAATGTTGGCAAACTGAAAAGTATGAACATGAAAAGTATGAGCATGTACAGCACTCAATACTTAGTTGGGGCTCATTTTGCCTGAATTACTGCAGCAATGCGGCGTGGCATGGAGTCGATCAGTCTGTGGCACTGCTCAGGTTTTATGAGAGCCCAGGTTGCTCTGATAGTGGCCTTCAGCTCTTCTGCATTGTTGGGTCTTGCGTATCGAATCTTCCTCTTCACAATACCCCATAGGTTTTCTATAGGGTTAAGGTCAGGCGAGTTTGCTGGCCAATTAAGAACAGGCATACCATGGTCCTTAAACCAGGTACTGGTAGCTTTGGCACTGTGTGCAGGTGCCAAATCCTGTTGGAAAATGAAATCTGCATCTCCATAAAGTTGGTCAGCAGCAGTGCTCTAAAACTTCCTGGTAGACCGCTGCGTTGACCTTGGACCGCAGAAAACACAGTGGACCAACACCAGCAGATGACATGGCACCCCAAACCATCACTGACTGTGGAAACTTTACACTGGACTTCAAGCAACGTGGATTCTGTGCCTCTCCTCTCTTCCTCCAGACTCTGGGACCTTGATTTCCAAAGGAACTGCAAAATTTACTTTCATCAGAGAACATAACTGTTTCGGATGCCTCCGGAACGCCTTCCTGGGAAGGTGTTCCGGTCCCGTCCCACCGGGAGGAGACCCCGGGGAAGACCTAGGACACGCTGGAGGGACTATGTCTCCCGGCTGGCCTGGGAACGCCTCGGTGTCCCCCCGGAAGAGCTGGAGGAAGTGTCTGGGGAGAGGGAAGTCTGGGCATCCCTGCTTAGACTGCTGCCCCCGCGACCCGGCCCCGGATAAGCGGAAGAAGATGGTGGTGGTGGTGGTGAGAGAACATAACTTTGGATCTTTCAGCAGCAGTCCAGTCCTTTTTGTCTTTAGCCCAGGTGAGACGCTTCTGAGGCTGTGTCTTGTTCAAGAGTGGCTTGACACAAGGAATGTGACAGCTGAAACCCATGTCTTGCATACATCTGTGTGTGGTGGTTCTTGAAGCACTGACTCCAGCTGCAGCCCACTCTCTGAATCTCCATTTTTGAATGGGTTTTGTTTCACAATCCTCTCCAGGGTGCAGTTATCCCTATTGCTTGTACACTTTTTTCTACCACATCTTTTCCTTCCCTTCGCCTCTCTATTAATGTGCTTGGACACAGAGCTCTGTGAACAGCCAGCCTCTTTAGCTATGACCATTTGTGTCTTGCCCTCCTTGTGCAAGGTGTAAATGGTCGTCTTTTGGACAGCTGTCAAGTCAGCAGTCTTCCCCATGATTGTGTTGCCTAGAACTAGACTGAGAGACCATTTAAAGTCCTTTGCAGGTGTTTTGGGTTAATTAGCTGATTAGAGTGTGGCACCAGGTGTCTTCAATATTGAACCTATTCACAATATTCTAATTTTCTGAGATACTGAATTGGGGTTTTCATTAGTTGTCAGTTATAATCATCTAAATAAACACTTGAAATATATCAGACTGTGTGGAATGAATGTATAAATTATACAAATTTCCCTTTTTGAATGGAACAGAAATAAATCAACTTTTTGATGATATTCTAATTTTATGACCAGCACCTGTATATAGAGTCCTCAAAGGGCTCAAAGGTCAAAGGAAAAAGCAATAAATCAAACACATTTTGCCCTGAAGAGTCACAAGGAATATACTACTATATTATAATATTAATTATTGTCCTTATGAACGATGGAAGGGGTGTAGTTGAAAATAATATGTTTACCTGACATTTGGACTCGGTTGCAGGAGTTAGCACCTTTCAAACTAAATGTTGACAAAAATCTATATTTAACCAAATCAGTAAGGTAGCAATACGTTGCAAAAATAATTGTAAACAAAAATAATAAGATAAGATGACAGACTATTGATGATGTTGGAGAGACATTATAAATGGCGACGACATCGCAATGTCAAAAACAACGGTGCGCTATATTTGATCTTGACTCTCGCCGCCCCGGTCTCCCAGTCTAGTGAGCAACAAACAGGGCAACACGGTAAAATGTTCTGCTGCCTCATTTCCCTACTAGCCTTAGGCCATGTCCTTCATTCATGTTCAAAAACTTACAGTGTCGCAGATGAACAATCAACCTAATGCAAGAGAACAATGAACACTGTAGGAAGAGCTAAAGGAGAGCTGCAGAGCCGAATGTCAAATTGGGACCGGGGTAAATTTGGTTTTATGTTCGATATTCAGAGTTTACGTGTCAATAGCGCTCCAAAAAAACGCCCTACAATGACAAAAGCAATATATATATATATAAAGGTAGAGAGCAAGGTACACCCTAAGGTTTGTCTGTTTCGTTCCGTTTAAAAAAAAAAGTATTTTACGTTACTTTCTATGGAGGGATATTACGCGGATAAGACTAAGAGACCGTGTTAAAAGTGCATTCGGCAGAAATCATTATTTCAACATTTTCTTTCTTGTGCCAACTTCCATTTTTTTCTCCACATTTTTAATTAAAAACGGTGTTATTATTTGTTTATACTAAAAAAAATATGAACACAAATAAGCTAAATCATTATTTAAGCTGTTTTTCCTTCTGCTTTCATTTCTTATTCTAAACTGGTCACAGTTCAAAATTAAAAATTAAGTTCTGTTGTGTAAACATTGCACACATTAAATAATAAAATGTAAAAGCTGTATCATTGAGATTATAGGGAAAAGAACACACCACACTGGTTTGTAGATCTCTAGCTCATATGAATAGTGAGCTGTTAAAAAATAGATGTTATGAAAGAGAGATACAGTTCTGTAAAATCATTGAAATTGAAAATGACAAATCTAAGGGGCGTACCCTTGACAAGGAAGGTCAGTGAACAAAACGCAAGTTGTTTTAGAGGTCCATGTCATCTGGATTTGAAGCTATTAAAATAGTTCATTTGAATTAGGTAATAGAGTTGTAATAATGCATCTTCATCTCATCTTCATCTCATCTTCATCCGCTTATCCGGTATCGGATCGCGGGGACAGCAGCTCCAGCTGCATGTAATAATGCATGTAATTTTTTTATGAAATACACAATGAATTTCCAAAAAAAGTAGAGGTGTACCTTACAGAAGTGTTAAAGGAACACAACACACTTGTTTGTAGATCTTTAACTCATATCGATAGTGAACTATTAAACATTTTTCGCTTAGAAAGATACATTCCTTTTAATTCACTGAAATGGAAAATGGCTAATCTAAGGGGCAAGTGGTTTTAGAGGTCCAAATGCAAGATAGACTTTCCCCATAGAAGCGTTTTTATTGTGATTAAATTGTCCACTGGTGATGTTTGGACAGGTCATTTGGACAATTCGTATAACTCTAGATAGTGATGGCCATACGAGGCTTCATTACTGTTCTTCCAGCAGCAGAATATTATGTTAGCAGCGCAAACACGTCATAGCCACCCTATCAGATTCATGATTACCAATGGTGACAAAGTAACTCCGGCCATCTAGATAAGATTTGAACCAATTAAGGACTGTCCCGGAGAATCGTACCCAATTTTCCAATCTATCTACATTGTCAAATGCTGCACTGAGATCTAATAGAAACTGAACTGTTATTTTATTGGAATCATTATTCAGCTGTATATCATTTAAAACATTTATCAGGGCCGTTTCCGTACTGTGGTGAGGTCGAAAGCATGACTGAAATTTGTCTAAGAGACCACTTGAGTTCACAAAATTGCTGAGTTGATTGAAGACAACCTTCTCAATGATCTTGGCTATAAAAGCGAGATTTGATACAGATCTATAGTTGTTCAAAATATCCAGTGTTCTCTTTTTAATAGGGGCTTAATGGCAGCTGTCTTTAGAAGCGTTGGGAAAATGCCTGATTGCAGAGAGCTATAAACTATTTGCTGTAGGTCCATTGTTATAGAGTTAATTATTTATTTTTTAAGTCTGATGGCAGTGTGTTGAGACAACATGTGGAAGCTTTAAGATATCGAACTGTTTCTTCTAAGGATTTTTGATCAATTGTATTAAATTGTGACATAATAACCAAGTTATGTCTTGGTGGTCATAGTGACTGTACAGTGGCCTTGTTTGACTGTGTAGTTCTGATGGTCCATCTAATAATTTAAAATGTTTCACTAAAGAAACACTAAAATTCATTACATTTCACACTGGACATGAGTTCTGATGCTATCTGCTTTAGGGGTTTGTAAGCTTGTCCACCATGGCAAATAGAGTGTGGGTATTGTTGATATTTTTGTTGATCATTCCCAATAAATGTTGCTGTCTGGCCCTGCGTAACTCATTGTTGAAGCTACCAAGGCTTTCTTAATACAGTGGATATGAAAAGTCTACACACCACTGTTAAAATGCCAGGTTTTTGTGATGCTAAAAAATTTGACAAAGATAAATCACGTCAGAATTTTTCCACCTTCAATGCACGCACTGGATATATTTATAGCCAGAAATGTGCACCTCAATTCGGTGGTTACTTGCTCTGGGTTTCGTCACCTCATGTAGGTTGTTTTTATTTTTGTCTTAAATATAAAGATACCGAAACCGTACCGTTTCCGTGATCCACGAACCGTGAAACATAACAAACGGTGGGCACGCTGTACCGTTGCATGTATGATTTATGAATTAGACTCAGAATAGTTGGCTGTATTTACTTTAGCATGCTTTGGGGTACGTTGGTCTTGACAAATGGAATGGCGCCTTGTCTCTTTAGCACTTTAACCAGAACACTGTCATCTGGAGCAGGCAGGTCCAATTTACAGAGCACACCACACGTAGAGTCGTGGCCCTAAAACAGAGAGAAGAATAAAGTGTAGAAAATGTTTTTGCCGGACCGCGTAAGCGGAGCCACCCAAGAAGAGCTAATGTCTCTTACTAAGTGACTGACTGATTGAGTGAGTCAGTGATTGGCTGACTAAGACTAATTACATAGCGTAGTGGTTAGATTAACGGAATTGCTAACTGTAAGTCCCGCGTTCGAACCTCCTCACATTCATGTAGGCAATAGGCTTTGTTCTTGACAGACAGAAACTTTGCCGGCTGTAACCTGCAGTATCCTCTTTACGGCGACTGTTTCTGCTGGATTTTCGAAATACCAGTGAAGACAACAATATTTCTTCATTTTAATTGCGGGCCGAGGAAACATTCAAAATAAAAGCCCTAATTTCAATGCATTGAAATGTTAGTAATTAATCCTAAAGATAGTGAATTGTGACTAAAGGCAATTTTCATTGTGTTTTTAAGCAAAGTGCACTATTGGACAAAATACATAGGATTAGTAATAGTGAGAAAACAGACCTGTGTGAAATGTTTTAGTCACATTCTCAGCAGGGTGTGTAGAGTCTCTTTATAGTCATTTCTTTGGTATTTACTGAATTCACAGCGAACTCTGGTGCAACGACTGCCCTCAAGGATTCAGTGCAGGGTTTCACTCAGAGAGAAGGCCCACACAACCCACCACACAGTTCTGAGTAGTAGCCAGACGAGCCACCACACAGTTCTGAGTAGCAAGTTGTTCACCAGGAGCCCTCTGCCTCAACTATTCAGGGCACTTCTCAAATAATGTTCTGAGAGGATCAGGATGTGGTTGCCAAGTGAATCAAAATGGGTCTAGAAAAACATTAGTCTGCTGGCCAGTTGTCAAAGCCAAGAAATTCACTGAAATAACACAGATGCAGAAAGTAAATGGTCTTTGTGATGGTCCCTGTATTAGTGGAAACCTGTGCAGATTGTGTGCAACTGCATGCTATAAAGCAGAGGTGTCAAACCGGTTCCACGGAGGGCCGAGTGTCTGCAGGTTTTCACTCTCTCCTTGTACTTGATTGGTTAATTAGGTCACTGATTGGTTAGTTTCTACCCTCACCTGGTTGTGTAGGTATGAACTAGGAACCAATTTATAGGAAAAACCAAAAACCTGCAGACACTCTGCCCTTTGTGGAACCGGTTCGACACCTGTGCTATAAAGTACTGCATCACGATGGCATTGATATGTACATAGCCACTCAGGGCAATACCAGTCTTCCTTTAATAACCTCTTAATCTATGGGTCAGAAACAATACATTCCCGTTGAGCTTGATTTTTAGTCCAAGACTAGGATTAATCTGGGAAACAATTGGCAAGGTTGTATTTTAAAGCAACAAACATTAATGATGAAAGTGAAAGCATTTTTTCTTATATTTTGTAAGTGCACAAACTGTTTTCACCATTTAGAAATGACAAGGCTTTTTTTGTGGAGAAAAAAACAAGTACTCATTAAGTAAATATTCATGAACGATGTGACTGCTGACCACTGTGGCACAATTCATTCTGAAGGAACATCTTGTCTGCTGAAGTACAAACAAACACATCCAACCCCTCTGGATGGTGCTTCAAACAGCAACACACTGATTTAAACACATACAGTGTATATGTCCAGTAACAGACCCTACACAGAAATATCAGTGTCAATAACCTGGGAGTATCACAAATGTTTATCTTAATTTTACCTAATATTTGTTTTAGTTATCATTTCAACTCAATATCTGTTAGTTTAGTAAAAAATTATAATACAGAGGAAAACCGGACATGCAAAGACTTCCATGCACTTGTTGGAATATATCGTTTGTAAAGTGGTCAGTAGTAAGAACATGTTCGGTTGAAAATCAAGGGAGAAAGAAGCTTTATTGAAAGCACTGCAGAAGAGTTGTCTGATTTTACATGTTCAATATAGGTCACATTTCCACAAGAACCCCCATGCTAAATGGTCAATGTAAACATTCCACATCCCTGACGTTGGCAGAGAGTGACCTACGAAACACAGATGTTTCTGTTACATTCATATAAATCCACACACTGCAGTGTAAGACCTTTGGATGTCCCCTTTGGCAGACACTTGACCTTGTTGGGAGAAGATGATGCACCTGCTTAGTCCTAAACCATGAACATGTTAAGTGATTTTAATGTTTTTTTAAGTGACTACGGTTACTCCCTATATACCCCCACAAAAAATATAAATGCAACATTATATATGCAACTAATTACAAAGATTGTCCTGATTTAGTTATAATGAATGGGACGTTAACATATTTGTGCACTTTTCTGGGATCTCTTCTTTCAGAGAAACATGTTGTGGTTATTTTTGTTCAGTTAAATTTTTTTAACCTATTCCTATTTGCGATTTGGTGAACAGTTTGAGGGCCCTAGAATTAAGAATTCACTACTTTGTTAACTCAATATCTTTCTCTATTTTCTAAATCTGATTTTGATTAAATAGGTCCCTTTTGACGTAGCTCAGTCATTCCAAGCCTTCGCTCCTCCGTCTCTCTTCCTCTCGGACCAGCCTCTCCACCTCTCTCATGAAGCGCAGACAAAGCTCATCCTGCCAGGGAAGGGAAACACACTGAACGGCCACAGGAAGCCCCTCTCCATCAAACACAGCCTGGAGAAACACACACACACACACACCCACACACACACACACAGACAGAAACAGAAAGGAGATTCAGACATTAATAAAACATTCAAGGATGCTCAAGGAAAAGTCCCCTCCTCTCCTGCATGTCAGTAAAGTAATCAGACATCCTTAATATGGCCAACACGGCCTGGTAGCCGATTGGTTAAAGCATCCAACCGGAAACTGATTGGTTGCAAGATCAAATCCCTGAGAGAAATCTGTTCTTCTGTCCTTAATTGGTCCTGATTGTTGCTGCAAATGAAAATGTGTTTCCAGACAACATGCCTTGTAAAATAAGGGCTTAAAAACCAACTAAAATGACCACACGCAGGCAACCACAGAAGGCCTGCGCCTCCATCTACTGGAGACAAGTTGAACTACGGACTAGATTCATTGGTCAGTAGCTCTACGAAAAACAAGGTTTTACTATATTTTGCATCAGAAAAAAAATGAGAGCACTGCCTTGGATTATGTTCTCAGGCCACAGGTTGTCAAATCTGACATGGTTAGTATGACCACTTCAAGGCCAGTGGAAACACAAGGGCTGAAAATTAAGTGATAAATCAACATTCCTAATTGTAATTTGCTCACATTTGGCAGAAAGTAATATTTCTCTGTTTAGAAAGCAGTGCACAGACTATAAAGAGACAAGCACCAGATTACGTCATAAAGCAAAAGGCAGACTGTGTAAGACAATGGTTTGACAATGGAAAACAAAAACCAAACCTGATTAGAAATGTTAAAAGATCTTCCAGATTTCAGGACATTATCAGTTATCCAGTGCAACAGAAACAAGCCCCAAGCTGCAGTGAAGTGGGTCTTTTGCCACAGACCTTTTTGTAGAGCTTGTCCCAAAGGTCCTCATAGTTGCCCACGTAGTGTCTGAGTTCCTCCTCATCCTCTGCTGTTACCGTGGTGACCGGAACGACCCCAGCTGGGAAGTTGAGGAGACTGTAGAGAACAGTGTAGCTAAGTGTACCTGGAGGGACAGAGAGAGAGAGCAAACTATATACACAGAATATTCATGGTGATGTGCTTCGGGTCCCTGCTATTGTGAAAACAGCAATGCCAACTGTTTTGAGTACAAGCTAGGACCCTGTATCTCTATTCCTGTGTTGATTAGAAATAGAAGGAACCATGCAAACCATAAAGTAAACTTGTCTAAACTTGTCAACCTACTAGTCTAGGAACCCTTAATATATCTATTGAGCTTTACTTAATATCAGATCTCTCGCCAACAAATCAGTCTTGGTAAATGACATTATAATATCTTACAACCTAGATAAAAAAAATTGTTTTAACCATTTACAGACCTCCACAATATTCTGCAAATTTTATTGATGATTTTGCTGAACTACTCTGTTATATCAGTTGATTATAATAATGATAATAGTACAGACAATAATGCCAAATAACTTTTTACACTACTTGACACTTTTGATCTCACTCAACATGTGAAAGAGCGTACACACACTCAAGGCCACATTCTAGATCTGGTTATCTCTAAAGGTCTCGATATTTCCTCTGTCTTGGTTAAAGACTTGGCCCTGTCTGATAATTCTGTGTCTTTTGATTCACTTATCACCACAAATGTTCCAGTAAACTCTGTTTCTGTTAAGAAAAGGTACATTAACAAGAGTACAAATGCTCCGTTTATTGAAGCCATAGCTATCTTTCCAACAATAAGTGCTTAGTTAGTTGATGTACTCCTGGATCATTTGAATGCCAAAATATCTCATGGATCGTGTTTCACTGGTAAAGGTAAAGAAAACTATGAGCAAACAGAAAACACCATGGAGAACCACCATGATGGTAAACACCCTGAAAAGAGAATGTAGGAAAGTGGAACATAAGTGGAGGAAAACTAAACTTCAAATTCACTATGACATCAATAAACAAAGCCTTGGTAGCTTCAACTATGAGTTATGCAGGGCCAGACAGCAACATTTATCAGGAATGATCAACAGGAACATCAACAATACCCACACTCTATTTTTCATGGTCGACAAGCTTACAAACCCAATAAAGCAGATCAGAATTCATGTCCACTGTGAAATGTAATGGATTTGCATGTTTCTTTAGTGAAAAAATTATAAGTATTAGACAGAACATCAGAACTACACAGTCTAACTAGGACTCTGTTCCGTCACCACGACCACCAAGACATAACTTGGTTATTATGTCACATTTTAATACAACTGATCAAAAATCCCTAGAAGAAACAGTTCGACATCTTAAAGCTTCCACTTGCTGTATTGACACACTGCCATCAGACTTATATTTATTTTTTAACTCTATAACAATGGACCTACAGCAAATAGTTAATAGCTCTCTGTAATCAGACATTTTCCCAACATCTCTAAAAACAGCTGCCATTAAGCCCCTATTAAAAAAGAGAACACTGGATGCATCTATAATGAACAACTATAGACCTGTATCAAATCTCACTTTTATAGCCAAGATCATTGAGAAGGTTGTCTTCAATCAACTTATCAATTTTGTGACCTCAATCAACTCAGTCAAGTATCTGACCTCACCACAGTACTGAAACGGCCCTGATTATAGTTTTAAATTATATACGACTGAATACTGATTCTGATAAAATAACAGTTCTGGTTCTATTAGAGCTCAGTGCAGCATTTGACACTGTAGATCATAGAACACTTATAGATTGGGAAGGACTCTCCGGGACAGTCCTTGATTGGTTCAGATCTTATCTAGATGGCCGGAGTTATTTTATCACCATTGGTAATCATGAATCTGATAGGGAGGCTATGACATGCGGAATTCCATAGGGATCAGTTCTCGGACCGCTTCTGTTCAATCTCTATATGCAACCGCTGGGCCACATTCTACAGAACACAACATTTACTACCACAGCCATGCCGATGATACTCAAATATATTTGGTTCTCGAACCGTATGACTATAGCTCAATAGTCTCACTGTGTCACTGTATTGAGCACATAAATACCTGGTGGAACCAAAATTGTCTGCAATTAAACCAAGATAAATTGTGTTTGATTATTGTGAGATTATTGTGTTTGGCAACAAAAATAAAAGAACTAGTATAAGTAAAGAGCTGGATTCTCGGGCCCTTAAAACCAGGTATCAAGTGCGTAATCTTGGTGTTCTGACCTCACATTTAACAGTCATATCGGTCACCAAAACAGCATTTAGCGGTCACCAAAACAGCATTCTATCACCTAAAAAATATAGCCAGAATCAAAGGCTTGCTGTCCCAAAAAGACCAAGAGAGGCACATCCATGCTTTATCTCTGGTAGGGTTGAATACTGTAATGGCCTCTTAACTGGACTTCCGAAAGAGACCGTAAAACAACTGCAGCTCATTCAGAATGCTGCTTCTAGAATGTTAACCAGGACCAAGAGAACAGAGCACATCACTCCGGTTCTTAAATATTTGCATTGGCTTCCAGTCAGTTACAGTACAGATTTTAAAGTGGTGCTTTTAGTTTAAAATCTCTGAATGGTTTAGGACCCAAATACATTTCTGATATGTTTGAAGAATATAAACCAAGCAGGGCTCTAAGATCCATGAACACAGGTCAACTGATGAAAAAATATCAATTCCAAGGTAAAACAGTTACCTTTCTATGGTTTTACTACAGAGATTAACCTTATACGTGATAAGGTGTCATTATGCCAGACCGAGAATGAGAGACAGATTGACGGAGACAAAGAATGAGGGAGACGTACTGGAGAGCTTGGCAGGGTAGTTGTGGTTGTAGGCTGGTCCCATCATGGGACAAAGTAACACGTCCAGCTCACACCTCCTCCACTCCGCCATCACCTCATTGTTGTAGTCCTTATGACACAGACAGAACTACATTTCCCACAGAGCATTTATTCCTACAGAGCCTTCTGGCTGCAGAAACATCATGTTTATCACACTATGGCACATGTTAAACACTACTGTCCAACTACCTCCACATCTGCGTGCTGTCTCCACAGGTTTTGCACAGAGCTGGTGAGAAAAAGAGAATTAGTGGACTTTAAGTTCACTTCTACATTTAATTCACTACATCAAATGTCAATAAAGGAACTTCGTGGAGAGCTAGGCTGTCCCAACAGAATAGATGTAGGTTATTCTCACCCAACTCCACGCAGGCTATTAAACACGGCGCTGAGACGAGGAAACTATAACATGGAGGTAACAGTCAGATAAATATTACATTTGCCTTGATATACAGTGGCTCTCAAAAGTGTTCATCCCTGTGGCCTCTTCCACATTTTATTGTGTTAAAAGATTATATCAAAATGGCTACTGATCAGCACAAAAATTCCATAATGTGAAAGTGAGAAATAAAATCTGCAAATTGTTTTAAATTAATTACATGTATAAAATAATTGATTGAATAAGTATTCACACCCCTTTCCACGACACCTAAATGAGCTGTGGTGCAAACAACTGTACTTAGTTGAGGGAAGTTCACCTCTATGCAATCAAGGTGTTTCACATAAAATGAGGTCAAATACACCTGTCCCTGGGAGGTCCCATTGTTACAAAACCTAACAAAAACGACATCAATGGACCATTCAAGGCAAATTGAAGTGAATGATAAATGAGGCATTAACTTTGGAAGAAAACGTGATGTGACCAGAAGTTAATCAGACACTCGTACTGCAATGCAAATAAGAGTGGCGTTCAAACTAGCCATGCTAATTATCACAATAACAGAACATTCCCCTTACAATTTCTATCACATAGAAAGCTGCAGATTTGACATAACTAGCTAGGTCTGCTACAAAACGACTGCGTGAGGAGAGTACATAACGCATCTGAAATATTGGGGTTTCTGACGATGTTTCGCAAGTCAGAACACAATCCTGAAATGGAGAGGTCATCTAGCAAACTCCATGACAACGCAGAGAAAATCACTACTCATTTCAGAAAACACCAAACATACGTGTCCACAAAACTATGCAAAGAATTATGGAGCAGGTCCCTTTTGTGACGAAAAAACGTCAAGATGCAACTCCACAGGTTCCAGTCTGGTTCCAACTATGTTGGCAGGCCCCTTAAAGGGGGTGAATAGTTATTCAGTCAATTACTGACTGTTTTGTATTTGTAATTAATTTACAACAATTTGTACATTTTGACATCATGGAATTTGGTGTTAATCAGAGGCAAAACCCTCTACTGAAATGTGGAGAAGACCGAGGAGGGTGATTACTTTTGAAAACCAATAAGAGACCATTCTGTACGGTATTTAACTGTCCGGCACTCACTATTGGTTTGAAAAGAACGGAGAGAATTTTCTTCAGACTTTGAGGCAGACTGTAGATCTTTATCTGAGTCTGCAGACATGGTTGAACAGGCCCACCTTTTCTAAAGCACAAACACAAGTTATTATTCTCAACATAGTTAAGTGCGAAAAGTTAACATTTTCTTGGAGTCTAAAGTTACTGCGGTACATTGCTTAACTTGTTTAGCTGGTTGGTAAAAGCAGGGTCATGTTCATTATGCAGCAAATGATGAAAACATATTGCATGGTCCAAGTGGAAGCGCTCCTTTCAGCTTCGGTCTAAAAATGTTTGACTACGTTGTGTCCTACTGAACACCACCTAGTCTAATAGGACTGACTCACATGTGGCTGAGCATGGTCGCACATCCGTCACCTAGGAGACCCTTGACAACCAGCTCATGTATGGCATAGGCCACCTTGGGAGGACTGAAAGGAACCAACTAGAGAGAAACACACTACCATTGATGTCGGAGTTATGGGTCAACCATTAATTAACATTCACAATGTGTTTCTGTCATTCAGCTGTCCAAGTACACACTGTCCCTGATATACAGAGGTGTGAATTAATTCTGGTCACACAGTAGCTGGAGGGGTGCTTACCGTGTGCCCAGCTCTCTCCAACAACACCTTGGTCTCCCTCAGGGCTCGGGACATGCTGGGAGAGGGCATGGCATAGCCGTCATTCTCATAGTAACCAATCCTCAAGGGTTTGCCACTCTGGTACACCTGGAGAGCAAAGGAAGAACTGAGAATTGGTCCATTGAGAAGGGTTTGGTTTCCCAGTATTTATTAAGATATTTTGGCAATATAACGGAAGAACAATTATTCCACATGTATTTCTACTGAACAAACACACCTAAAATATAGGAAGGGTATATCCTGCTGGAAGCTTATAGGCAATGATACAGTTGATGGTCAAATAAGAGTTCAAATAAATGTTTACATGATCACATTAAAACCATCTTGAGATTCTCTGGAGACCAACTGTCCCATTCTATTTTTAATATGAATTCCTTAGATAAATAAATTGGTCCTGACAGACAAACCCATCGGGTTGCTTCTGAAATCCCTTTATTGGTACCTGTTGGTTGAAAGGGATGGGGGGCACTGTGGGGTCCAGGGTAAACATGTAGTCACAGAGCAGAGCCTGCATGAAGACAGCCAGGCTGTCCACATCTTTTGCCAAGGGACCAAGGGACGACAGCACTGGAACGAGCACAACACAAATCTTCCTTCATCGTCACGATGGCTAAAAGCTAAATACCATATATTACATTGTTGTTACAAGACATACTGCATGTACTTTACATACATGAAATCAAAAACCAAGCAGCAGCCCCTAGTCTTGAATATTATATTGATTATTGGCCTTATGAAGGATGGAAGGGATGCCTTTAAAATAATATGTAGTTTGAGCCATACCTGACTTTTGGCCTCGGTTGCAGGAGCTAGCACCTTTCAAACTAAATGTAACAAAAAGTCAATAAGGCAGCAATATGTTGCAAAAATAAATGTAAACAAAAAGTCAATATTCAACCAAGTCCATAAGGTCGGCAATACCTTGCAAACTTAAGAGAAAGAGCAGAGTTAATATCTAACAAGGCCAAGCAGGTCAATGAACACAGCAGCATAAACGGATGGTACTATAATCTCCATTGAACTGCGCTATAGGTTATGTTGAAGAGTCATGGTTGGGCTATGAACACACCTCAGCCTGTTGACCGTGGGCTTGAAGCCACAGATCCCACAGAAGGATGCTGGGATGCGAATGCTGCCCCCGATGTCAGATCCCAAGCCCAGGACTGAACCCCCACCTCCAATCAGCGCCCCTTCCCCACCCGATGAGCCTCCAGGCGTCTTCTGGGGGTTGTGGGGGTTCAGCGTGTGGCCATAGATAGGGTTCCCACAGTCGAAGCTAAACATGCAAACCAGAGACAAGAGATGGGAAATACAGCGTCCGCCATCATTTCTGGGACAATTCAAACATTTAAATGATAGATTCTGAGCTTGTGATGTGGTGAACCTAATAAACTCAGGTGACAATTTATGATATGCAAATTAGATTCTGAATAGCTTGTTGTATTTACTTTAACATGCCTTGGGAGACGTTGGTCTTGACAAATGGGATGGCGCCTTGTCTCTTTAGCACTTTAACCAGAACACTGTCATCTGGAGCAGGCAGGTCCAATTTACTGAGCACACCACACGTAGAGTCGTGGCCCTAAACCAGAGAGATAAAATGAATTAAGGGTGAAGTAACAATAACCTTGTGTGGTTCCTAAAGGCCCATTGTGTCATTTTTCACTACAAGCCTAGAAGTAGCGCTGTAAGCATCGTCCAATTAATTAATTGAATCTGTGTGTCCTGAGAAACAAAAGCTGCATTGCAAGCAGAAACAAACAAAAAAAATTCTTCAAACTATATTTAGTAATCGGTCACTCTACCATCAATATTCTTGACTGCATACTTGCGAAACAGCTGGCAGAATTTGAATACAGTGCAAAACAATTTTCTATAGCCACCACACTCTGTTATTCGGCAATGATGTCATCACTAGCTGGCAAATGCTAAGTTGTTGTTCCAGATGTCAAAACTTGAAAAAACGCTAATTGATACCATTGTGAACAAAACTATCCGGTAAACATAAGAAATATCAGATAAGTTGAACATTTTATTTATATAGCAACAATTAAAACACATTTTTGAGAAAAACTACAATGACAGGTTCTTTGAGGTAAACCACACCACTAGTCTCAGTTGTGTTTTAGAGCAGGCTTCTGCTTGCAATGCAGATTTTGTTGCTCGGAACACACAGTTTGAATTCATGAATTTGGACGATGCTAATAATGCTCATTCCAGACTGGGACAGACTTTTTTGTGAAAAATGACACCATGGGCATTCAAGAACAACTCAAGGTAAGTCTTTTTTCCCTTTAGGAGAGAAACCTGAAACGCTGCACCTGACACACTGGCAGGCATGTTTCACAGTGTGGATGACTGGAAGATCAAGATACTCAAATCTGATACTTTTGACAGTAGATTTCTGCACTACACTGATCCTCAAAGCGTAGTTCGTACTGTGAGTTAGACTTCCATTTTCACTCCTAAAACATGTGCATTACATCTGATGGTATTGGATTAGGGTTAAATTATGATTTGAAAATACCAACCCAACAGGGTGCAATGACACCTAACAGGGTGGAAAGCAATATCAACAGTTTGCTACATTCTGAGAAAAAAAAGAACACACTAGTGAGCTCTGCATCACAAAAAGGCCTGGATGTCAGTGGTGAAATTATCATGTGATCCTTGGTAAAGAAAAAAACTCACAACATCCAGCCCAGTAAAGAACACTCTCCAGGAGGTAGGCATATCATTATCCAAGTCGACCATAAAGAGAAGATTTCACAATAGCAAATACAGAGGGTTCACCAGAAGGTAAAAACCATTCATAAGAAAGGCCAGATTAGACAAAAAACATCTTAAAAAGCCAGCCCAGTTCTGGAACAGCATTCTTTGGACAGACAAAATTAAGATCAACCTGTACAAGAATGATGGGAAGAAAGTATGGAGAAGTCTTGGAACGGCTCATGATCTGCAGCATACCACATCATCTGTAAATCACGGTGCAGGCAATGTGATGGCATGAACATGCATGGCCTCTGACGGTGCTTCACTTTATAGATGGACAATGATCCAAAACATACTGCGAAAGCAACCTAGGGTTTTTTTTGGGCAAAGAAGTGGAATATTTTGTAAAGGGCGAGTCAATCACCTGATCTGAACCCGATCGAGTATGCATTTCACTTGCTGAATAAAAAACCGAAGGCAGAAAGACTCACAAACAAACAGCAACTGAAGACAGCTGCCTGGCAAAGCATCACAAAGGAGGAAACCAGCATTTGTTGATGTCCATGCGTTCCAGACTTCAAGCAGTCTGTGCCTGCAAAGGATTCTCGCAAACTATTAAAACTAGCATTTATTTAAGCTAATAAGGGGACTGTGTATGAAAATGGTTGCAATTCCCAAACATTTCATAAGATAGTTTTGTTCAACCCCTTGAAATAAAGCTGAAAGTCTGCACTTCAATTGCATCTCAGTTGTTTCATTTCAAATCCATTGTGGTGGCGTACACAGCCAAAATTATGAAAACGGTGCCAGTGTCCAAATATTTCATCAATAACAAGCAATACATACTGACATTAGTGACTTATTTAACATACTGTGTACCCTGTCCAACCTGTTAGTGCGTATTCCTAACAGGGTGGAACTAACAAGGAGGACACTGAGGACATTTGGAGCCTAAATTAAACTTAGCTCTGTAAATGATCAACATTGAGTTAGAATGATGAACACTTGACCAGGATTGGAACTTCTCTATCAAACATATCTTAGATTTATGAAATGTTATTCATTTTTTGTATGAACATACCCCAACAGGGTGGTAATGTTTTTGTGACAAAGACAGACTCACATCATGAAGAAGACATTAAACCAAAAGGAAGAAGTTACTTTGTTTGTTTTCACCTAAAACAAATTGTATTCAGGATGACACCCACCCTCGTAATTAGATGTTACAGTCTCAGGCCTACGAGGGGTGAGGGGGAGTTGTTTGCTGAACACACCTTTAAGCCTTGTCCTGGTCTATCCACAATGGAGAATCCCGATTGAAAGCTGGGTTTAATCTGTGTCTGGAAACCACCCCTGTACGTACATGTAAAGAGACGATCAAAGACCTACCTTGTATGCCATATTGTCCTTGATGCTGACAGGAATTCCATAGAGGAGACCATCCTTGCAAGAGTCAATATTCTCCAGCTGATCCAAACTCTCCAGAAGGATCTCAGTACAACAATTCAGTCTGCCATTTACCTCCAAGGTCTGTGGGAAAACAGTAGTATGTGTAAAATATCATACTGACCGTTTGAGCAGACAAATGCCCACCCCTTTTTCTAAAGATATGCAGGGCAACAAACCATGATTGCCAATTCAGTTGATTCGAAAATGTAAACTCAAGAATTTGCTCGAAGAATTTTCAGTTTTTTAATTTAGGACAGATAATTTGCATACACATCAAAGTATTGGTGAAACCTTATACATTCTGGATAAAAAAGAAAAGTAGCCAAAAATTCTCCATAAATAAAACAAACACTTTGTGTTTCAATAAAATCACGTTGTTTGACGCTTTAAGCCACTTTTGGATAAAACAATAAGGAACAAATAAATATGTCAAGAGGATAACTAGAAATATAAAGACGTTTCACTGCAGCTGCTGGGCTTCCCAGATTAAGCCTATATGACTTAATAAGTGTAAGTACTGTTTGAGTACTTACACTCAAAAGTACTGTTTGAGAAGTGAAATCTAAGTACATATAATACAAATATCGATAATTTGCATAACAACAGTGCACGTTAATAAAATGGCACAAAATGGAGCCTTGTATTTCAGAACTGAAGACATCGACCCATGTCAACTGCAAGAAAAGATGGTTATTCTTTCTCCCTCTCTCTCTGGTCATCTTATACAAACATTATATTATGATAAACTCTAGTTGGGACAAAGGTATGCAGTAAGGCTCAGCATATGTGCACACAGCCCTTTGGCCTCCTGTCCTGGAAGGCATATCACTGGCTTGTTGTTGTCTCTCTGTTGCGCACTTGTGCAATTGGGCTGTACTCTGCTGGCAATACTCAGCCGTCATTCAGGGCCACAGTGTCGCCGGACCCCCCCGTCTCAGTTCCAAGGTCTTACGCTGCTATACTATTGTGCTGGAGGATTGGGTCAGTTCTCCTTCCCCACTAAGTTCTCCTTCTCCACTACAAATCGTTGTTGATATGAGGATTGCACTTTCTGACTTTTCCCAGTCTCCTCCAGTTTTAAACTTTAGGAGGACATGAGGTCCTGGTCCACACCTGCGGAGTACCTGGTTTGGGGGGCCCGTTGCTGTCCCTGTCCTTGTCCATATGGTCATACTTTTGAAATGTATTAATTATTCCAGTTGGACTCTTAATATCTCACCCGGCACAGCCAGAAGAGGACTGGTTACCCATCTGAGCCTGGGTCCTCTCTAGGTTTCTTCCTAAAATTCTGCCTTCTTAGGGAGTTTCTCCTAGCCACTGAAATTCAACACTACTGTTGTTTGCTCCTTGGGGTTTAAAGGCCGGGTGTCTCTTTAAAGCACTTCGTGACAACTGCTGTTGTGAAATGGGCTTTATAAATACATTTGTTTGATTGATTGATTGAACTCGTTGACTATTTTGTTTTCAAGGTAACGAACATGGCGCTCAGTATTGAGCAAGTGCTGTTGCTGGTGAAATTCACTTTAAGCTATTTCCCAACAACAAAATCATTATTTTTTCTGATTCTGTTTATAGGCTGCATGGAGCAGGACTGGACCTCATATGTCACTTCTCATTCCACCTCAAGACATACTGAACAGGGTTGCCAGATTCCATTGACAATAGGCTACACAACAGGGGGCGCAAGGAAGTTTGGCATCGGGCAAAATGTTTTTAAGCCACTAGATGGTGGGACAGAACATTGTCTAAGGATAATTTAAGAAATTAATTGATGAAAAATGCAACCTGAATTGCCTGTTACAGAATGTTACAGTGTCTTTTGTAACTGCTTGGTCAGCTGTGGTTAAATCCTGTAGGACAGTCAGAAACAAAAAGCCACAGTTGTGTGACAGTGTCCGGGTTTTGTGCTGGATTAATTAATACAGTACTACTGACATGTGGGCCAATTAATACAGTACAACTGACATGTGGGCCTATTAATACAGTACTACTGACACGTAGGCCTATTAATACAGTACTACTGACACGTAGGCCTATTGATATAGTACTACTGACACATAGGCCTATTAATACAGTACTACTGACACGTGGGCCTATTAATACAGTACTACTGACACAGGCCTATTAATACAGTAGAACTGACACGTGGGCCTATTAATACAGTACTACTGACACATAGGCCTATTAATACAGTACTACTGACACGTGAGCCTATTAATACAGTACTACTGACACGTGAGCCTATTAATACAGTACTACTGACACGTGGGCCTATTAATACAGTACTACTGACACATGGGCGTATTAATACAGTACTACTGACACGTAGGCCTATTATTACAGTACTACTGACACGTGAGCCTATTAATACAGTACTACTGACACATGGGCGTATTAATACAGTACTACTGACACGTAGGCCTATTATTACAGTACTACTGACACGTGGGCCTATTAATACAGTACTACTGACATGTGGGCCTATTAATACAGTACTACTGACACGTAGGCCTATTAATATAGTACTACTGACACGTGGGCCTATTAATACAGTACTACTGACACGTGAGCCTATTAATACAGTACTACTGACACGTGGGCCTATTAATACAGTCCTTACTGACACGTGGGCCTATTAATACAGTACTACTGACACGTGGGCCTATAAATACATTACTACTGACACGTGGGCCTATAAATACAGTACTACTGACACGTTGGCCTATTAATACAGTACTACTGATACATGGGCCTATTAATACAGTACTACTGACACGTGGGCCTATTAATACAGTACTACTGACACGTAGGCCTATTATTACAGTACTACTGACACGTGGGCCTATTGAAACAGTACTACTGACACGAAGGCCTATTAATACAGTACGACTGACACGTGAGCCTATTAATACAGTACTACTGACACGTGGGCCTATTAATACAGTACTACTGACACGTGGGCCTATTAATACAGTACTACTGACACGTGAGCCTGTTAATACAGTACTACTGACACGTGGGCCTATTAATACAGTACTACTGACACGCAGGCCTATTAATGCAGTACTACTGACACGTAGGCCTATTAATATAGTACTACTGACACGTAGGCCTATTAATATAGTACTACTGACACGTGGGCCTATTAATACAGTACTACTGACACGTGAGCCTATTAATACAGTACTACTGACACGTGGGCCTATTAATACAGTACTACTGACATGTGGGCCTATTAATACAGTACTACTGACACGTAGGCCTATTAATATAGTACTACTGACACGTGGGCCTATTAATACAGTACTACTGACACGTGAGCCTATTAATACAGTACTACTGACACGTAGGCCTATTAATACAGTACTACTGACACGTGGGCCTATTAATACAGTACTACTGACACGTGAGCCTATTAATACAGTACGACTGACACGTGAGCCTATTAATACAGTACTACTGACACGTGGGCCTATTAATACAGTACTACTGACACGTGGGCCTATTAATACAGTACTACTGACACGTGAGCCTGTTAATACAGTACTACTGACACGTGGGCCTATTAATACAGTACTACTGACACGCAGGCCTATTAATGCAGTACTACTGACACGTAGGCCTATTAATATAGTACTACTGACACGTAGGCCTATTAATATAGTACTACTGACACGTGGGCCTATTAATACAGTACTACTGACACGTGAGCCTATTAATACAGTACTACTGACACGTGGGCCTATTAATACAGTACTACTGACACGTGAGCCTATTAATACAGTACTACTGACACGTAGGCCTATTAATACAGTACTACTGACACGTGGGCCTATTAATACAGTACTACTGACACGTGAGCCTATTAATACAGTACGACTGACACGTGAGCCTATTAATACAGTACTACTGACACGTGGGCCTATTAATACAGTACTACTGACACGTGGGCCTATTAATACAGTACTACTGACACGTGAGCCTGTTAATACAGTACTACTGACACGTGGGCCTATTAATACAGTACTACTGACACGCAGGCCTATTAATGCAGTACTACTGACACGTAGGCCTATTAATATAGTACTACTGACACGTAGGCCTATTAATATAGTACTACTGACACAGTGGGCCTATTAATACAGTACTACTGACACGTGAGCCAAATTAATACAGTACTACTGACACTTGGGCCTATTAATACAGTACTACTGACATGCGGGCCTATTAATACAGTACTACTGACACGTAGGCCTATTAATATAGTACTACTGACACGTGGGCCTATTAATACAGTACTACTGACACGTGAGCCTATTAATACAGTACTACTGACACGTAGGCCTATTAATACAGTACTACTGACACGTGGGCCTATTAATACAGTACTACTGACACGTGAGCCTATTAATACAGTACTACTGACACGTAGGCCTATTAATACAGTACTACTGACACGTGGGCCTATTAATACAGTACTACTGACACATGAGCCTATTAATACAGTACTACTGACACGTGGGCCTATTATTACAGTACTACTGACCCGTGAGCCTATTAATACAGTACTACTGACACGTGAGCCTAATCCAGCAAGAGTCTTCATTCACCAACTTCAACACAGACCGCCTTTTAAAGACACACATATGTGGGAAATGCGTAATGGATAAAAATAACTCAAGAAGTAAAAGAGGACCTGAATAAATCCATTAATGCCTTGTTTGAGTCATGCTTTTAACGACCTGTTTTGTTTTATTGTATCATTTTTATTTGCTTCTTTGTTACACATCGGAGCCTAACTTATTGTAATAATTATTTGACAAGCTAGTTGTATACACAAAATGGCACTTTCAAAGAGTCTAAAGAGGAAAGTTGACAGTGAAAATAGGACAATCAAAGATGAATGGAAAGACAACTACCTTCATCCTACCTAGTTTCATGAATGCAAAGCAGTTGTGTCTTATTTGCACTGAAGTTGTCGCTGTTTGCAAAGAGTACTGGGCAGACGTTTTTCGGCAACATTGAGCAGACTTTTTCTTCTGACCGGACTAAACCTCTGAAAGGTAGAATGCCACAATTACGATTTCCCCTGTTTACACATTACAAAAACGTATCATACGCACAACTGACCACAAGTCTCGTTCATCTTGATAAATCGAATGTAGTAGGAGTGTGCAAAGCAGCCAGTATTTGTATCTGTATTTGTATTTGTTAAGGGGGGAAAAGTATTTGTATTCGTTTTTTAACCAAACGTTAACGTTACTCTGTCAACAGCCTATAAATAACCAAGCTATAAAAAACCAAGCTAACACAGAGCTATGTACACAGAGCCCCCGATTGCAGCGTAATGAAACAATATCCCGATCAAACTCCGCTTCCTGAAAGTTATAAATTGCCTTTGGAACCCAGTTAAGGTGCAAAAATCTATTAAACAAAATTGTAACGCAGTTAAGTTTTTTCGCTCAGCCGAGCGCTCTCTGTTGCTGGAGAATGGAGATGTGTGGAGCAGCCTGTGTCAGTTAACGCTTTTATTCTTTTCCCCTCCCCCGACTGAACGTCACTCACTCACTCATCCGAGCATGTACTGCGGTCTCATGATAAAACGCAGCTTTTTGATATAACGCTTTTCTTGTTCCCGAATACAAATATTTATTTGTTTACAAATAAGTATTTGTTTGAAATAAGTAGCCTATTTGTAAAAACCACGTTATTTGTGCCTTTCCGAATACCGTATTCGGGTTCGGCTCCACCCCTAGTTTGTAGTGAACAATGCAGCGGAGCTGCCACATCCCGTTCCCGAGGTTTTCCCCTCAAACCCCAGCAGAATTCAACTTGATTTAGCATTTCGTCAAGCTAGTTATTTTAATATAAAAACATTGCAGGACAAAGTTAAGCTATAGCAGTCCTACTAGTTTTGCTTATAGTAAAAACAAAGCCCAACAACAATAACAAGTGTGTCTGTCTACACTACAGAATTATTATCATGAACATTGGCAATACTTGGTATTAACTTCATAAATAAAAGACATGGTTGCTGGGAACTTTGATATGAAGGGTGACTATACCTTGCCCAAATATGAGTGGAAGACAGCTTGTGGAGTTAGTGTCCCATCCTTCAGCCGTTTGCTCAGCTCAGCCAGAGACAGAGAAAGGATGAGGTCGGTGTCTGTTTCAGGGTGCTGAAAAAAATAAACATCATTAGGGGCAACACGGACCCTTTCTCAAAATTAAAAGTCAAAGATGTATCTTTTTATTATGTGCCCATAAGCGTAAATCCCGGGGGGGGGGGGGGACTATGATTAATAATAGCGCGTTTTTAAGTTTGAAAAGATTGCGACAAGGTGACAGTATTCGTGTCTACTGTCTGACAGGGACCTGACGTGAAGTTAATGCAGTAAGTGTGTTTTATGTTGATAGGGTTCACACACAATTTCTGAATTTACAGGGCTACAATAGCGAGCATACCGATGGCGCAAACTAAAACAGTATTACAGCACTACTTTTGGTGCCCCCTCAAGAATTGCTCTTGAGAAAATGTAATGTAATTGTCCCCTCCAAAGTTGATATAAAATTTTCGCCCCTATATCTTCCGGTAGATCAGGGGTCCTCTGTATAGGCTACTGAATACTCCTTTTAACTTCTGTTATCCGTAGACTGTGCTATTTACGCAAATGGAAGAGAGTGGGTTGGAATTTGATGTGTAGTCAAACTTACAGAGTTTTGGTACTGAATGACTGCATGTTCTGCTCGTTGCAGCGACTTATCTCGTCGATCCTTTGCTCTCTGAATTCTCTTCCACGGCTGTTGGTGTCCGAACCATTTCAGGAAAAGTACCAATCCACTTGCTATACATGCCGTGGCTGTTAGAATCCATGTCCAGTTTGAATGTGGTCCAAAAAAAAAATCTTTGTAGTGGCCAATACTGTCCATGTCTACTGTCCAGTACTATTACGCTATGCCTTGTGAACCCCCTTTCGTAACAGAGAATCCTGTGACCACTGAGTTAAAATGTTATAATTCAAAATAAAAGCCCGAATTTCAATGCATTAAAATGTCTATAATTAATTATAAAGTAAGCGAATTGTAACTATGCAAAGTGGTTATTGAAGAAAAATACAAATGTTACGAATATGTTTTTAAAAATTATAATAAAATAATATTTCTACAATATTTGAATAAAATGTGCAGACCGTTTCTAATTCGTTTTTTTAAACTAGCCTATATCGGCTTAGTGAGACAAACGCTCTGTATGGTGTCAAGAGATCTATGGTGTCTATATAGTTTATTTCTTCCGTGGTAAATACTCCATTGCAAGCTCTGATATATTGACTGCTTATCAACAAGTGAAGGTCCCATAATTCTTGAAGCTGCGTTTTACTTGGTATCATATGAAAATAAACAATGAAAAAACACGTACTTTTATTTTAAAAGACAAAGGTTATCAGTGCTCTGACAAATGCTCAAAGGATGAATCATCTGAGTCTAAACTTGAAAATCCAACGACAAACAAAATGCACACATTTCCACTTACTAAAGAGGATTAGGCTATAACATATTAAGCAATGACCACAAGTGGTTTAATGACAAAACAATTGACGGATACACTGAACTTGAGCATCTTTTGCGAGTCAGCAATTACAGAGTCTGTTTTGTGCCAGCCCAAAAGCACAAATATGCAGGTATGGATCGGTGTAGAATAGATGACTATGTTTCTCAAGCAATTTGGGGTCAGCTTAGAGTAGGGTGACCACATTTTCAACCCCCTAAACCGGGACCCTTGTGTAACGCGCACATGTATGCGCTTATGCACGCACGCATGTTGATATTTGCAGCGGGGGCGCTTTGAGCTTTGATAAGAATTGTTGCTTTGCTACAACTGACGTGAAGTTAGTTTTTGGTTGGACATTAGACACACATTGGGCTCTTCAAATCTCAATAGCCTAGCTCTTTAACCAAGTGTTCATGTAATCCAATATTGGTCTCATTGTGATTACAAAAGTGTATACAATGTTGCACAGCCCTTATTTACCTATATTTTGACCGAGCATGAAGTTAACGAGCCACGGAGAACTAACCGCTGTGTATCGGAGCCGAAACTGAAAAGCGATCTCAGGGCAGGTGCTGGTTGTGGGAGCGTTCAAATTGTATACGAATGCAGCCATCTTCTTCAAACTTAAAGTTTGAATAGCTCTTGCAAAACGTATACAATACCTATGAAAAGTATGTTTTCTTAATCAGGGGAGGGTGAGAAACAATGCACACCTTTTCATTTTTCAAAATCTGAAGTTTCAAAATTTGACGGAACTTCTTCATTTCAATAGCTCCAACAGTAGATATGACATGAGTATATAAGGTGCATATTCTTGATCATGAAAGGGCGAGGAACAATGCACACCTTTTTCAAAAGTTTCAAAATTTTACGGAACTTCTTTATTTCAACAATTTGGTAGTGAATGTCGGAAACCGGGACATTTTAGTTTTTTACAGATATTTATCGAGACCCGGGACACTCAGCTTGAAACAGCTTGCGCAAACCGGGACGTCTGGTCACCCCAGTAGAGGTTCTTGGATTCAATGAGCAGGTGTCGCAACATTTAGATGTCACGTGCGGTTATGGCATGTGCTATTGTTTTCATTACAGGCCAGTTATAAATTATTGAATGCATACGAAGTATTGTTAATGATATGTACGAGTGATAAATGTATCAATTGTAAGCAGTAAAAATGTTTTAGCAATTCTGTAAGTTTCACCCTTATATCTAGCTAATTAGCTATGTAGAACTTGGCATTCAACCTGGAATATGATCTGCGTGGTTGTGTAGTAAATGTCTATGACTGTATGTAGCTACTGAGAATTAGTTGAAGTTTTGCAACATTTAACGAGACCTTGAGGTTAGAGACATATGACGTGCAATCACATGTGCCTATGTTTTAATTACAGTTAAAAATATCCTAAACCATGCTTGGAAATCGGTGTAATTATTCAAAAGTGTGCCAATAATTGACACTTCTAATTGTAGACCTAAATCTATCATTTGATTGAGGTTTATTCCCTTAAATCATAAAACAACACACTCCACATTTTGGGAAATTATAAAATTCCTCATAACTTTTCTTTTTTAACTATTTTTTTTTTTACACTTTTGCTCATCTTTATCAAGGGTGCACAACTGCAAGGATGACGTGAGAGCACGATAACCACGATTACAGTTATCCTACGATATTTAAGCGTCAAAACACAGACTCAACAATCAATTTGCAATTTATTCACATAAACAGGTTTTTGCCGTAGCAGCGTCGATCTATTGAGGAATCCTTAATAACAAGGTCTTAATGTTATATGTTATGTCGGACTGGACCATCTGTATGCAGTGCAGAGCTGGAGGGACGTTATGGAAGGCTTGGTGTGCCACCTGGAGGACAGAAATTAAAGAAAGGTAAGAAGATATAGCAAACATTGTAACAATATACAGGTGCATTTCAAAAATTTGAATACCGTGGAAAATATTATTTTCTTCTGCAATTTAAATCAAAAAGTTACACCCTTCATGTATTCTAGATTCATTACACATAAAGTTAAACATTTCAAGCATTTTTTGTTTCAATCGTGATGATTATGACTTACAGCTCATGGAAATCAAAAATCCAGTATCTCAAAACATAATAATAAAACATTTACAATACAGAAATGTCGACCTGAGAGGATCTAATTTTGCACAAATTACTGCATCAAAGTGTGGCATGGAGGCAATCAGCCTGTGGCACTGCTGAGGTGTTATGGAAGCCCAGGTTGCTTTGATAATGGCCTTCTGTGTTGTTGGGTCTGATGTATCCGATTTTTCCTCTTCCTTTTTCCTTTTTGGGGTTCAGGTCAGGCGAGTAATACCATGGGCAGCAAACCAGTTACCAGTCATTTTGGCACTGTGAACAGGTGCCAAGTCCTTCTGGAAAAGGAAATCAGCATATCCATAAAGTTTGGCAGCAGATGGAAGCATGAAGTGTTCTAACATTTTCTCCTTCGCCCAGGTCAGACGCTTCTGACATTGTCTCTGGTTCAGGAGTGGCTTGACACTAGGAATGCAACACTTGTAGCCCATTTCCTGGACACGTCTGTGCTTGGTGGCTCTTGAGGCACTGACTCCAGCCTCAGTCCACTCCTTGTGAAGCTCCCCCAAGTTCTTGAATCGTCTTTGCTTGACAATCCTCCCAAGGCTGTGATCATCCCTGTTACTTGTGCACCTTTTCCTACTGAACTTTTCCCTTCCAGTCAACTTTCAAATGAATGTGCTTTGATACAGCACTCTGTGAACAGCCAGTCCTTTCAGCAATGACCTTCTGTGGCTTACCCTCCTCTTGTCAAGTCTGTCAAGTCAGCAGTCTTCCCTATGATTGTGGTTGTGTGTACTGAACCAGAATTAGAGATTGAAGACTCAGGGAGTTAATCAGCTGATTAGAGCTCTTCTCAGGTCAACATTTCTGCATTGTACATTTTTTATTCTAATATTCTGAGGTACTGAATTTCGATTCCCTTGAGCTGTAAGCCGTAATCATCAAGATAAAAAAAAAAAAAGCTTAAAATATTTCAATTTATGTGTAATGAATCTAGACTATATGAAGGTGTCACATTGTGATTTGAATTACGGGAAAACATTTACTTTTCCACGATAGTCAAATATTTTGAGTTGCACCTGTACAGTACATAAACAATTAGTAGTGCTACTGATCTACCAAATGTAGCTAAAGCAATTCTCCCATCCAATGTTTGAGTGTTTTTTCAGGAAAAACCTATATCATACATTTTGACAACTTCCCTACTTCTGTAATATACTAATTATACAGTCTATTTTTTCAACTGTTGTCAACTCTACACAATTAATTAATTGCCAATATATTGAAATAGGACAGGTGGACTTTAATCAAGTTCTAGAAATTAACAAAAAAATAATCTCATCTCATCTTCATCCGCTTATCCGGTATCGGGTCGCGGGGGCAGCAGCTCCAGCAGGGGAACCCAAACTTCCCTTTTCCAAGCCACATTTGCCAGCTCTGCCTGGGGGATCCCGAGGCGTTCCCAGGCCAGTGTTGAAATATAATCTCTCCACCTAGTTCTGGGCCTACCCCCAGGTCTCCTCCCAGCTGGACGTGCCTGGAACACCTCCCTAGGGAGACGTCCTGGGGGCATCCTTACCAGATGCCCGAACCACCTCAACTGGCTCCTTTTGATGCAAAGGAGCAGGGGCTTTACTCCGAGTTCCTCACGGATGGCCGAGCTTCTCACCCTATCCCTAAGGGAGAAGCCAGCCACCCTTCTGAGAAAACCCATTTCGGCCGCTTGTACTCGCGATCTAGGTCCATTTTCTAGGGCACAGCAATTACAATGAAAGTGCCTTTAGTGCTATTATGCATAAAAGCAGATTCTACAAAGTTTTCCAAAAGATGGGCAAAAATCTTTTGAATTAGGTATTGCATTGCATATTTTGGATACCCAAAAAACATTAATTCCTTCTTTTTGTAGATCGACATGTGGCCATATTTTATTTTTATTAACTGTACATTTTTAAGGAATTATTTGATTTAGTGCAAATAACCACTCAGATCCTCTTTAACCGACTGGTGCTCAGTTTACCCTACAGTTGATAGAAAGGTTTGTGCGTTTCATAAAGCAAAACTTCTAGCACAAACACACAGGGAACTATGGGTAAAGCAAGAAGATTACTTCAATCTGTCTAGACCACTAGACAGCACCCTCGATTTCTTGCATTTTTGTACTGAATTGAACCTTATTGGATCTTTAGCCAAGACCTAATATTAGAGAAAAGGGAACCAGAGTGAACAAACAACACACAAATAAAATATGTTAATACATATTTTATTCATTAAAGAAAGTTATTCCACACCATGTATGAAACAAAAATCGCAATGAATGCAACCAAACACTTCCTGTAGGACTAGTCTGTCATTGCACAGAGTGGAAATTGTGGCCCTCCTTTCTCACAGCCTCGTATCAGCATGTGAGTTGTTCCTTTAAAATGTTCAGGCAAATCATTAATGTTCTTTGAAACACGCCCTCTATCAGCTACCACACAAGCCACCGTCAATCAGGTCGGAGAGGATCATCCAAGACTACACAAGCAGACTCAGTTGGGTTTACAGTGTTGGGTGAAGTTCAAAATGGAATCTGAGTCTGTAATATCTGCAGTCCCACTGTCACAGATTGTATTCCTTCACCCTAGAAGAAATGGATATGATAACAAAAAAAGTGTATGGCTGTGATGAGAGCAGCACAGTTGATATCAGTGTGCACAAGGTGAAATTTGCAAGACCATAAGTCCAGACTAAGGTGAGAATTTGATTGGCCCTTTACTGCCTGTATTCAAATAATGGGAGGGTCTGAGAAACAGCATTTGACAGGCTACACAAACAAACTGTGAAGGCATATAGACAAGCACTTTTGCTGGTACAGTACAAATGGCCTTTTTCTCTTTTGTGTCTGAGTTCTGGGGATGGCAGTGGACGGACATCCAAGTGTTTCTCTTCTTCTCTGCTGTCTTCTTGCTGTTAACTGATTATGCTAAGAACATCCAGCCTGCTAACTTCCCCCCTGGACCCAGGGCTTTGCCTTTCATAGGGAACTTGTTCACTGTTGACTTCAAAAAGCTCCACGAAAATTGTACTCAGGTAAGCTTTCTCAGAAAAGTTGTAGTTTAAAAAAATGAAAAATATTCCAGGTTTCCTGGAATAAAAAGTCAAGCTCAATTGAGTTCAACATTTTGGAGTTCTAGCTTGATGGTCCTAGACCAGGCTTCATCTATGTTTGTGAAATAATCCCTTAACGTTTGAAAAATGTGTCCTGTCCTGAATGGTTCTTCTTATAATTATTCATGTTCATGTTTTCATCCTTCCAGCTTTCTGAGAAGTACGGGGATGTGTACAGTCTGAGGATGGGTCAGACATGGATGGTTGTGTTGAATGGTTACCAGACCATAAAGGAAGCCCTGGTGGCCCAGGGAGCAAGCATGGCCGACAGACCCATACAACCTATCCTCGAGGACGTAAACCTCAATTTGGGTAAGACGCTATAAGGCTTTATTCTCAAGCTGAGAAAGCTAGGCATCAAGCGCCAATGTAGGATCAGGTCCCCTCTGTCTATGTAATGTTATTCAGAATCATCTTTATTTACCATTATTCAATAAGTAGATTTGCAGGGATGATTTTGAGTTGGTGCTCTACTTAATAATTAGACATCTAATTAGCATTTCATCTGTTTTTAGATCTCTGTCTAAGGGTTCATGGGGACAACTGTGTAATTGTTTTACAGCATTGCCTAATAAAGTGTAACCTGCTCTATTTAAATCGCCACTAGGTGTTATATCTTCGAATGGTCATCGATGGAAGCAGCAGAGGCAATTTGCCCTTTCAACTCTGAAATATTTTGGAGTCGGCAAGAAGTCCCTGGAATCTGCCATACTGGACGAGTTTAAATATTTGTCAACGTATATTGCTGAATATAAGGGTAAACTGCTGAATATAAGGGTCAACTGCTGAATATAAGGGTCAACTGCTGAATATAAGGGTCAACTGCTGAATATAAGGGTAAACTGCTGAATATAAGGGTCAACTGCTGAATATAAGGGTCAACTGCTGAATATAAGGGTCAACTGCTGAATATAAGGGTCAACTGCTGAATATAAGGGTCAACTGCTGAATATAAGGGTCAACTCCTGGATATAAAAAAAGCACCATATTTGCTGAGTTCCAAGCTGAATTTAATGATGGATTCACCTCACAAGTACGACAGTTGTTGAACATCATACTGTCTCCCTATGCATTGTGCTCAGTGTGCTTGGTGGACATTGTACCTTGGTTCATTAGTGAGGATTGTAATAATATTATGATTGAGTAAATCAACTAATATCCAAATTCTTATACACCCTCAGAACATTATCAGAAACACAAGAGAACGCATGATAATGGATGAATGTTTTTGATATTTCTCTGTAATCTCAACTCCTGTAAGGTAAGCCCTTCAATCCTCACCTGATAATCAACAACGCTGTCTCCAACATAATCTGCTCTCTGGTCTTTGGACACCGTTTTGAGTACAGCAATGCCAGGTTCCAAAAAGTAATGAGCATGTTTGACCAGGCCCTGCAGATTCAAGGTTCCATTTGGGCACAGGTACCTCGAAATAGCTACTTTTTGCATGTATTTGCACAGGTATAACACTGCAGCATTCACACATTAAAACAGTCTATAAGCTGAACTTAACTTTGCTATATGAATCATTTCTGAATGTTACAGTATCACACTTGTAAGTAAATTGTAGGTCACAGTATTAGTCTGTAAGCTACATTGGCTACATGGCAGCTTTGACTAATGACACGTGGAAAGAAAGTAGTGAAACACTTGTAGATCGACAATGTCCTAATGGCTGACATGTGCTACATTGTCTTGAGTAGCTGTACAGCTTATTTCATCCATAGATACCATAATGTGTGTAACTGCTTTTCTTTCCTCTGTCCGACTGAATTGGTGTACTGTAGCTGTACAACTCATTCCCTGTGATAATGAGGCGACTCCCAGGCCCACACCAGTCAGTGCAGAACATCTGGAATGAAGTGAAGGCCTTCCTGAGGACAGAGTTCAAGGAACACAGGAAGAACTGGAACCCCTCTGACCCTAAGGATTATATTGACTGCTACCTGAGTGAGATTGAGAAGGTGATCCGAAATCTAGAATAATAAACTGCAGTATAACAATCTATACATCGTGACAAGATACTGTTTGAATACAATAATATTTCTCAATAACTTTGGAATGTATTGACATAAGGTGAAGCTAGCCTAATCTCTGGATCCAAAGCGATAACACATCGCACACTGTTTATTCTTCCATTTACAGTGGGGATCATTTACTGTTGGTAGGTCAAATGTAGCTTTGTTTGTGACTTGCTAACCAGTTCTATCTCATGATTAGTCTATGACACCAACCCCACCATTATTGGGTTTTACTAGAGCTGACTGGTGAAGATGGTGATTAAAGACTACCTTGATGTAATGCAATCTGACAATGCCGCCATAAACCCATCAAAATCCATAATGTATAATCTAATGTGTTCACTGTGGACCCCCCAGACTAAGGACAATGTATCCAGTACATTTGATGAGGAGAACTTGGCTATTTGTACCCTGGACCTGTTTGTTGCTGGATCTGAGACCACATCCACCACGCTTCGCTGGGGCTTCCTCTATATGTCCAAATACCCTGAGATCCAAGGTGGGCACATGGATCAAGTCTATCCCTGTGGTTCATGGCCATTATAGGATTTATCAGCTTTGTAACTGATCCTGAAATGTTAGAGGTCAGCACATTTAGCTGACAATTTTATCTGGAGCAACATAGTATTACAGGACGTACACACATTTTCTGACCCTTCCTGGGAATTGAAACCACAATCCTCACATTCCAAGCATGGTGTCTTTTCCAAGTGAGCTACACTCACTTAATTGACTGATTAAAGATTGTATCCCTCATTAATTGTGGGTGGACCTCTTAAGCGCTACTGGAACCACCAATGCACAATGTGATGAATTCCCATTTGTCCTCTGACCTCTAGAGAAGGTCCAGGCTGAGATTGACCGAGTGGTAGGCCGGTCTCGTCAGCCAACCATGGCGGACAGAACCAGCATGCCCTACACCGAAGCCGTCATCCACGAGGTACAGAGGATGGGCAACATCGTGCCTCTAAGCGTGCCTCGCATGACCAGCAAGGACGTCCGGCTGGGGGGCTACGTCATCCCAAAAGTAAGCCCTGAACAAATCAACTGAGCTACTTCTGGCACTATGGTTAAGTCCTGAATGAGTTCACGCTATAATGTGACATAACCGTTAAATGCTAGAGTCATTCCTTGGAAACAAATCGATCACACCACCTCTGGTTTGGACGAAAAGCTGAGAGATCAACCTGGAGAAAAGCAACTGATCTTGTGTGTGTAGACTTACTTTGTAGTGTAAAAACTGCCACGCTACTGTGTTTTGTAAAAAATATCCTGATCTAAAGTTGGTGGCGTACTACCTAAATGTGGACTGCCGTAATGCCGTAGAAGAAATTGCTAATGTTAGACACTATCTCCAGGGTGTCACCATCATCACCAATCTGACCTCTGTGATGTTTGACAAGAGCGAGTGGAAGACTCCCTACACCTTTAACCCTGGACACTTCCTAAATGAAAAGGGAAACTTTGACAAACGAGCCAGTTTTATCCCTTTTTCTGCAGGTAAGAATTGGGTTGTTCTCTTGTAGAACTGTAAGGCTTAATCTGTTGTTTATTTGCGGATTCATAAGGCGATTTATGAGGCTTTTTAAAGTTTGTGTACATTTCCTACATGCATAAGTCACTGCCTTCAATCATATCATGATCGTATCGTATATAGTGATGAATTTTCGACCCCTTGCCCTTTCTCCCCCAGGTAAACGAGTCTGCCTGGGGGAAAACCTGGCCAGGATGGAGCTCTTCCTCTTCTTCACTTCCTTCATGCAGAGATTCTCGTTCTCCATGCCACCTGGTGTGAAGCATGCGATGGACTACAACTTTGGTGTCACCCTGTCACCTGTTTCCTATGAGATCTGTGCCACCCTGCGCCAATGAGATTACATTGGTCCAGTGAGATGGAATGGTTTCTCCTATACAGATATCATGACAATGAATGACTGAGGGAATGTTTTTTTATGTATTACTTGTTTTACATGATTTAGATCATGATTTAGAATTTTGCATGAAACATTATGATTAAGATCAAAAGGACAACTTTAAGATTCCATAAGGAATTCAACATGTTCAAGGCATTCCATAAGGAATTCAACATGTTCAAGGCATTCCATAAGGAATTCAACATGTTCAGGGCATTCCATAAGGAATTCAACATGTTCAAGGCATTCCATAAGGAATTCAACATGTTCAGAGCATTCACTTAAGTATTTGGGCAGCGGCACAATTTTTGTTGTTGTTTCGACTCAATTCCTTAGCAGTTTGGATTTGAAATCATACAATTTAAATGGGGTTAAATTGCAGGCTGTCAACTTAGATTTGAAATCCAAATTAGATAAACAATTTAGAACAGCAATTTTCTCTGAAAAAACAGCATGGTGGAAAGACAAATATTAACATGCACCATAACATGGAGGTTGCAGGAGACAGGTGCAGATGTGATGGAACAAACTGTACTTCAATTAAAAAAGACTTGGCATAGACCAGTGGTTCCCAACCAGGGGTACTAGGACCTCTGAGGGTACATGGCCTCTCCACCGGGGGTACTTGAAAACAGTCATGACACCGTAGGCTTACTAGTGAAATTAACATGAGGGGGTACTTCAGGGGTGCTCCAAGCAGAGCAAAATTCTGTCTGTGGTACAGTAACTGAAAACGTTTGGTTAACATTGGATAGATGAACAATACAGACTGACCTTAAGTGAAACAACTTACAGCAAGTAATGACAGACAAGAAACACTACGGGAGGAGGAGCTTGAACTGGGACTTAACGAGGGGGCAAATAAGTCACAGGTGACAGGACTAAAATGGTGAAACCATTAAACACAAGGACTCCAAACCAAACACAGAAATGAAGAAACTACAACAGAAACACAGAGAACATAGAAACATGACAACCGGCATGGCACCGGCTGTGACCGGCTGTTACATGTACCAGAGTGCTATCAACAGGAAAGTGTAGAAGTGTGTAAAAAGGACAATGACCCCAGAAATACTGCTAAAGCAAACAACACGTTTTTTTCAGGGCCAAAAAGTGAAACGTTTTGGAATGGCCAACTCAATGACCCGCCCTGAAGCCAAAGGAGCATTTCACTTGTTGACAAGATTGAAGGTAAAAATGCCCCAAGACAAACAGTAAACTGAAAATGGCTGCGTGCCTGGCAGAGCGTCACCAGGGAGGACACCCAGTGTTTGATGACAGTCTGCACTTTGATGGCTTAGTAGTTGTTTCATTTTAAATCTAATGTGCTGGAGTACAGAGTCGAAAACAACAACTCTTGTGTCACTGTCTAAATACTTATGGAATGGACTATATACGACCTTGCAGGGTGTGCAGCATTTGCGGGGTGACACGTTTACCACCTTTTTTGCTATGGTTACCTATTTGTCAATCACTTGCCTTCATTCTGAAGCTATCAAAATAAAATCCCCATGTTTCCAGTTTTGCAAGGTATTATTTTAATAGATCGGTTTTTTTTGCAGACAAAATCTGGCAATGGCTGAACGACGGCCCAGTTTTTCTCAATCATGTCATATGGTAAGGCTGAAATACTCACTGAAAGGTAGTTGAAGCGTTCAAGCTTAGCTCTTTGGTAAACACATTTTTTCAAAAAGAGCACTTTCAAAAAGAGAATTGGTCGGCTTGTGTAAACTTGGCTTTTTTGGTATGGACTGCTACAGTGCTACTTTGTATTTCGGACCTAGGATATTCTTATGTAATTACATAATTTCGTTTTTATGCTTTTTGATATTTATTTTCAAAGGCTTTCAGATAATGTTATTAAAGAAAACCTCAATGGAAACGGAATTCTAATCATAATAATATAATTACAATTAACTTTCACACACGCAAGCACTCAGCTTCGAACATTTTTTTTTCATTTAGTCTACCAACGTTTTATTACGTCAGTTGCGTCACAAATAAAAAAGCACAAACAAACGTTTGTTATGCATTATCTGTCCTACATAACTCTGATTCTGGGATCTACTCCAGTGACAAGAGTGGGCATTTTACGGCAATATTTAGGCTATCAATTGGAAAAAATCATAAAGGGTTTTAATGTTCTATGTTCTGCGTTTGGTCGTTAGATTTCCACGGGCAGGTAAGTGAGCCGACTGTTTGCGTGATTAAATGGCGCCCTCATCTGTTTAATGTCTGGGTTGTAGTATGCAATGAAAGAAAAGTTATAATAGTTACATAAGCAAACATGATATTTGCCTTAAGCCAGTTTTTCTCCACATACTTGCGTATTCCTACCAATTAAGATGAATAACGACGTTTCTGTCCAGATATGGTGTCCGGTTTTGTTTACTTTTTTCACAAAGGCAAGCCAATAACATAGTTTATTTCCCAATGTGAAAATAGATATGCACTAATGTAAACTAATATAAATACAAGTTGGATGCATTTATTTTATTTCCTATGAACTCATTTGGATCGCCAAGCTGCGTCAACCATAAAACAAAGTGAAATTGAGTCACTCATTCGTTCACGAGTATTTTCAGCAAAGGCTGTGTGTAGGTCATATAAAGCTGTGTCTATCATGTCATTCAGAAATCAATATATGGGATTTATTACCTCATCATGCGCCCAATTATTAGTATGCCTGATAGACGCTACCGGAGTATTAGGGCAAACACTTCCAGACTCAGAAACAGTATTTTCTGTCAGGCCATAAGGCTTCTCAACCAGCAACACTGTTCTGTGATCATACTGTTCACACACATTACAGATGCTCTGATGTCTTTTCGGGTACATTTAATGGGCATTAGAATATTCATTGCATGCCATGTATCATTCATAAGCTTATTACACTCTTATGTATCTGTAATATTCATACTCCCCATCCTACTCTTTCAAAATCTGCTACTAGTTTACAGTGTTATGTATATTATTGCCAGACTTGCCATATCTATCATTTCAATACAACTACCAATATTGCTGCTAGTTCACAGTACTCTTTTCAAACTGCTTGTGTACTTGTGTTGGTTTAGGGTATACATTTTCATCTGTATTAGAAGTAGGGGTGTGGTTAAGGTTGCTTTTTGGGGATTACAGTTAAGGAAGATAGAATGCCAATGTTTTTGTGTCCCAGCAAAAACAAAGATACAATTACATGTGTGTGGAGAAAATACCATCTGTACCACACAGGTTAATCTGCCATGGCCAGATCCTCAAGGACAGATTTCATTGCTGGGTAAGGGAGGTTACCTGTAGTTAGTGATGGCTGTTCAACAGTGGCGGCCTGGTGGTGGAGTCAGGTTATACATTGTCTATACAACTGAATATCTTGTTATTATACTTTAACACATGGTAACTATTGATTGATTGATTGATTGATGAAAGCAACGTTTGAATGGTTATTTTCTTGAAATACTATTCAAACAAGTTCACCTTTACAGCTTCATTGTGTTTGACAGAAAAATATATAATACAAATATTAAAATAGCATTTGTCCCCTGGACCTCTTCTGCTGTAAACGCATAATAGTATAAAAAAGCTTAACATGTTATGTAAATATATGTTTATTTTTGTTTTACATGAAAATAGATACATGAATATACAATACATAGACAGTTAGTGCAGACTTGAACCATTTTGGCATGAAGTTTGAGAAGGCAGTTAGACTCTGGACTGGGGGGACTAAAACTAAACACAGCAAACAAGTGCAAATAAATGTGTGGTCTGCTTTATTGTATCATAGAAAAATAGATGCTGACGATTTTGACCTGGTCAGACGTGTTGTGAACGCAGATTAGTAGTGTATATAATAACAGTTTTAAAGCATTCACGGAAAACAACAATATTAACAATAAAAAATAAATGAATGCCATATGTCATGACATAAATATATATATTTCTGCAGATATCCGAGTTATTCCAGTGGAGCGCATTTAAGGCTCATGTCCAGTTCTGTTTGTCCGTCTTGGTGACCCTTCACTCCGCTGCTGGCCACGTCTTTTGAGGACTAGTGGGGCTTCGGGTCTTGGTCGTCCCCTGAAGGAAATGCAACACCGTTTTCATTCTGACACGGAGTAAAACCAAGGCAGAAATCATACTAAACAACTAGTGATAATAAACGAATAAACTCCATAGGAACTGGGAGTGATTTTATATTTCTTGTTTACTTTTTCATCGAACGGGCAGTGAGACTGAGACCCAGGTCTCCATCACAGCTTTCAACTATGGGGTTAAATAAAACGTTTCTTTAATGCGTACTGTACCAGTTCTTATGAAGGGCACTGGAAATACTTAATACAGTACATAGAGCTGTATATGCTCTAGGGGTCAGTACTGTTACACATGTCAAGACAGGACATTGCAACTCGCGGCCCAAATACCACACCCAAACTAAACACTGGAGTGTGGCCGAGGCGGTAACATTTCACAGTTCAAATAGAAGTGATAGCGCACACGATACGGATAGATTGCGAGTTTGACCTGTACTGGATTCAAGGACTAACTGGCTGTTTGTTATATAAAAACCAGACAGGCCCCTCTGCCCCCAGAGCGGCCTGGGTAACTCACAGCGGCCTGGGCCTTGGCGTAGTTCATGTGGGCGTAGAGCAGCACAGCTGTGTCATTATGAGAGGCCTCCAGGGCGATGGAGAGAGCGTTACTGCCGTCCTAGAGAGGAAGGAACACGGGGGGGGGGGGAGAGAAGGCTTAGCTATAAACCCCTCCGAGGCAGGACAATCATAAGACTCCTCCCCACTCATTCACAGCCTCATCACAGTTTAGAAACAATAAGACAGTATGTGGCATGGTATATGCAGTATCTCTTCACTGCACACAGTCTAGGAGTGGGCAATCTTTCACTGCAGAGTGTGAATGTACAGGATTTATCTTCCAAGGAGCCAAGAGACACACCAACTAAGCATTGGTTATTTATCATTTGTATTTTTTGGTGGTGACCAGATTTGTGATTGTGAGGCCCGGGGGAGTTGAAGATCAGAACGTGTGTCGTCGTCGTCCCGCCACCACCCATCATGCCGTCAGTCTTCTCATCCCACCGCACACTCAAACAGAAAGTGGGCGGGGTGAAAGCACTCCGCTAGATAACTACCACAATTGTGCTTAAGCCCGAGGAGTCACTGGAGTGTGATGTGGCGAGGCAACCCAGTCGCGCCATCTGTCCCCCGAGACAGTGCCGAGCAAATCTGCACCACCCTTTTCCGGACTCCCGGTCGGTTTGCCATGACCAGGATAATAACACAGGTCCTGATGATGCCACTGCATTGCAATGCTGTGTTTTTAGACAGCTTACCTAATTGGCAGCACCGTGCCTGTCAACATTTTTATTGGATTACCTAACTGGAACAAAACCCTGCACCCGCAGTTTCCCAATGGTAAGGAAGTAGTCATGGTCTTCAACCCGGAAATGGTTTAATCCACTTCCCTTTCTTACAGTCCTCTGTAATTAGCTGTGACCAATTGTCACCAGGCAACAAGAGAAATAGTTTCCAAATACCTTTGCAGTCCAGCTGTGTCCTACTGAAACCCAATCCATGTGCTGCATGGCTAACTCATTGTGCTCCAGTAACTTGCTTAAATATCCATCTGGACTGGAGCTTTAAACTAGCCTGAGAAATCCACTGTAAAGACACTATAGAAAAACACTAGTGAACAAGGGTGTAAAATAATAAGGTCATGTGTGCTAATGTGTCCAAAAATAAATGAAATATTGAATTGAATGTGTTCACTTTTTGGGTGCATTTCAATAGTCTAGGGTGGCTTCTCCCGTGCTCTAATGCTTGATTTGCATAATTGTCGATAAAACTATATAAAACAATCAGGTAAAAGCCTGTGTAAAGGACCTGCTTTCACCTGCATAGTTCCTGTCGATCAGTGTGACAAAGAGGATGAGGAAGTAGCATGGAAACAGGAAGTGGGCCGGGCTTATCAGGACACCATGTGATTGCCGGCTAGGTAACTCACGTTGTCCACGATGGAGATGTCGCAGCCCGGCTGCTCCAGGAGCAGCGAGACGATCTCGGCGCGGCCGTGCTCGCTGGCACACATGAGCGCCGTGGATCCCTCGTCATCCTGCACGTTGACGTCTGCGCCGCAGTCCAGCAGCGCCCGCACCATCTCCTGGCGCCCGTGGCTGACGGCTAGCATCAACGCAGTCTGGCCGGCCTGGACACAACGGAGCCCCGGTTAGAACGGTGCGGCAGTACTGACGGGGGGGGGGGGGGGGGGGGGGGGGGGTGGGGGGGGTGGGGGGGGGCACATTTGGGAGGGATTGAGGAGGACTTGCCTGGCTGGCCTTGGCATTCACGTTGCCTCGACCGAAGAGCTTCCTGACCACGACCATGTCCTCCTCCACTTTCACGGCCGAGAGAGCCGCCAGCATGATAGCGGTGTAGCCCGCCTTGTTCTGCTTATCTACACGACACATGCCTGCCCAGAATACACACACACACACACACACACACACACAGACTGTGAGGAAACCTGGGGGAATAGAAACATCCTGGCAAATAAATGTCATAACTGGTGAGATTCACGGTTGAACAAACTTCAAGACGGCAATTGGCCCTTTCGCTCACCCGTGTCCAGCAGCAGTTTGACCACGGCGAAATTGGAGTGGGACACACTGTAGTGCAGGGCTGTGTTGCCATTGCCGTCAGTCATGTTGACCACGTGGGCCAGCAGGGCTGAGGAGATTTCTGTGAAGGCCATCAGGTAGTTGGAGACGCGGGACGGCTGGGCCATCTTGGCGCTGGAGACGCGAAACCATTCCAGCTGGACGGTGTGGATGCTAGACAACTACAGGGCAGTAGACGTCGCACAGGATGAGATGTTGAGAGAAGATTCTCAAGACAGACTCGTTCTGGATCCACAGGCTCTGCCTTTACTATAAACTGTGTCTGAGCTACTGTTATTAAGCTTACTGAATTATTGAATTAAGCTTACTGAAATCCTTTTTTGTATGACAACAATGTATGTTTTATTACCTAATCTTACAGAAAGTGATGGCACTGAGAACTGCCTATTTGATACCTTTAACCCTCTCTGTGGATATGAATGCCTGTTGAACACCTGAGGGCCTAACATTGTTCGCATAATAAAATCACAAAAAGGGAGTAATAAAAGAAGTGTGCAGAGTTATCTTTTTGATTTGCTCCTTTTAAAAAAATAAAAGGCTTCCAATTCAGGCAAGTCTTCATTTTCCTGCAGTAGGTTTGATATAAACATTGTATGTAAACAGTCTTAGCCTAGCTAAGAACATGTTGTTCAGAACAGCATTCACTGTGATACGGGGCTAGGTCTAATTTAATTAGGTCTGAGCTATGGACATGCCAAACGTTTTCAATAAACAAGATTTAATTTACAATTGATAATGCCGAAAAGCGTCTGGGTAGATCTAATTTGAAACATAATGAAACAACAACTTGTTTTAAATAGGCCTTCTAAATAGGTTTACAGTCACGAAAAATGCTCAGCGCGGAAGCGGAATATTTCTCCAGAACTTACATGCACACTAGAGGTGTTCTTCCCATTAAACCAGGATGGTACGTTAACTTTCAACCAAGTTAAAAGAAAAACAGGCATTCTGTTTTTAACATAACAACAGTTAATAGGTTGATATTATAAAATTGGTTGAATAAAAACGTTCCTGTTGAAAGCTGGACCGTGAGGGTGATCTGAAGAGGGCTGTTTCAGGAAAAGCAATTGCAAGTGAATATTAGAAAAATAACTGCCAAGTACAAAATTAACCAGTATTCAAAGATACACAATAGGAGCTGCTTGTATAACAACATTTAAAATATATAATGAAATAGAGAAATTAAAGGGACATGCTGAAACCCACCACTTCTTTAGTCTTCAGTGTTTTTCCCTCATCATTCAAGTTGTTCTTGAGAATGAGACAAGCCTCACGCATTTTTGCACTCAACTCAAACCTGGAACAAGGGATTACTACAATTAGTTAGGGAAGCTATTAATATATGATAAGACTCCTATTGTATAACGCATTTGAGTAATTCTCGTAAGCATCTTGCCGATAATTCCCATTCCCATTTCTTCTAGAATACATGTTGGCTACAATCTTAAAGTGGTACCAACCACTGAGCCCTTTAAGAGATAACACCTTCCCTTTAAACATGCTATAGGGCACCTGCCACCAATGACAGAGGTGTATGACAAACGCTCGTAGTCAAGCATACTTCTCTTTCACTCCATCAGAACTGTCCTCAGCCATGTTGTCACTGTCACTGTCCTCCACATTCATGTTTCTTTCCTCGTCTGATGTCTCCTCCAAAGCCGCCTCTGCGTCTTCAACATCACTACTGTCCGAGCAATTCCCCGCTTCACTGCCACCAGAGGAACTCGCCTCTTCTTCCTCCTCATCCTCCTCTTCACTGGACGTCGACTCGTACCTGGACCGAAGCAAATGCCCAGTCATCTTTCACATTGGTCATCCTTTCCTTCAAATGCCCCTTTGTGGTGTCCCCGTGACATTAAGCTGGACGTGCTTTGGTGACATGGTGACACCTACCCCCCATTGAGAATGCCGACAAACTGCAAGCTCTTCTTGCCACTGGTGTGTGATTCGCCCAAGCCGCTTCCATCCTTCTTCTTCATGATAGATTTCAACAAACCTGTGGCCCGCAATAGAGACACACTGAATTACCCGACCAATACTACTCTTGTGAATTCTACAGTGTTTTTATTTTCCTGCTGTATTGGTGTTGTGGATTTGTTCATTTCGATTGGCACTCACCTCCAATCGACGTTGAAGTTGTAAGGTCGCTGGGGTCCTCATTCCCACCCTTTCCTCTGGCTAAACTGACCGTCTCCTCTCCCGGGTTGACCTCGTACTCCGAAACGGTCATCTGTCTCCTTTTCAGCGCAGTGCCTGGAACTTTCTGCTCTGTAGCCTCCTCCACATGCATGTTCTCCCATTGACTTCCAGTGCTGACCAGAGCTACCGGAGTCGCCTCCTCTTCTGCAGGCTTCTCCGCCGCGTCAGTCTGAGTGGACTGGTTGGAACATACAGCTCTTAAATCCGCACCAACGCATGTGTCGACCACCTCAGGGTAACAGGAGACAGCGACGTGCTGTACAGCTGGCACGGACGTCGTAGACATGTCCGTGCCCACCCGGGCATGAGCCACGTCGGGTTTGGCAAGAACCCCCTTCTCGGCCATTGTCTTGGACTTCCTCTCATCCTCTTGGGCTTCAAACACGGCCAGGTCCCTGTCTGCCTGGCCAATTCGCCTCTCCAGTGCCGAGATGGATTCCTGCTGGAACTTGATGGTGTCCTGTAGGGTGTCGATCTCTTTCTGGGCGTCATTGCTCAGCCCCAGCATGGACTCCATCACCCAAACCGAAGCCTCCTCCGTTTCCACCTCTGCCTGCGCCCCCTCCTCCCGTACGGTCCTCACCTCCGTGGCCACGCCTTTCTCACAGACGTCCAGCCGGTCCGTGCCCTCCGAGGCATCCTTGGTGCCCAGGCTGTAGTAGAAGACCCCGGAGTCCAGCGGCACGTCGTCCCCGACCGCCACAGACCTCTCCACAGCCTTCGCCAGAACCTTCTCAGAATGTGCGCCGTCTTTCCCCGCCTTGCCTTCGAACTTTTCCGTCAGCTTCTTGAGCTCCCCGACTTTGACTGGACTCATAGGACCTCTGAGACTCTTGGGGGACAGGGGAGGCCTTTCCTGGCTCTGGGTTCCTGCGTCCATCGCTGACGTCTTCTCCTGCAGAGCCAGCAGGAGCATGTCCTTCTCAGCCCGCAGCTTGGCCACCTCTCTCTCCAGCACTGGGACGCCCTTCATTCGCTCCTCCATCTCCTTCAGTTGCCTCAGGGCAGTGGCCATCTGCTCTCTCACCGTCTGCAGCTGGCTGGGTGGCAGAGGGGCCAGTCCGGCGCTGGAGGCCGGAGTGCTGATACCAGAAGTGTGTGGGCTGGGTCTGGTTAGGCTGCTCTGAGGCGGACTGGGGGAGACGGAGGACAGGTGCCCAGACTGGCCCTCCAGCGGGGCTGCTCCACTAGCTTGGCTGGCGTGAGCAGGGACGGCCCTGGGGGTTTGCTTCGGTGGGTCGGAGAGCTGGAAGCGGGTGCCATTTCTGAGCTGGTGGCTCTGCTCCTGCTGCAGTCTCAGGCTGGTCTCCAGCAGGGTCCTCTCCACCCTGGGGTTACGTAGTGGAGGCTGCGGTGGCACTTTGGCGCCGGCAGAGAGCGGGGGGTTGAGGACGGCGAGTGGGGACAGGGACTGGATCTCGCTGGGAGCGGAGCCGATGCGGTTCCGGGGGGGCGGGGGTGGGGGCACGCGACCATCTTCACTGGCGGGCGAAGAGAGGGACTCGGTGGAGGTCCAGCCACTGGTGCGCCCTCCGACACTCGGGCTTCGCTGGGAGGCTTTGACCCCCCGAGAGGACCTGCGGGAGCTGGCGGGAGCCCGGCGGACATGGTGGCCGCTCTCTATCTCTTCCACATACTTGAGGAAGTCCAGGTCAAGCTGGAAGCCGTACGGAGTCTGGACCGAATAAGATCCCTGCTGATCTGCCTCCCCCTGGCCGGAGTATAGAAAGGGTGCGCCCAGATCTGCAGGCCGTTAAAAATTTCAATACCAGTTATTCGTTCTATTGGTTTCCTCGACAGTGTTCATTGTTCCCACAATTCCTTGGTAAATTCCAGCTGGAACTGAAAGTGTAATTTAGTGCGATGTGCTTACCAGGCAGTTTTGGGTTGACTGGCAGCGACTGAGTCATGGTTACAGACCGTCCCTTTCAGCAGAATCCCCCAAAGAAACTCCTTGCAACCTGGGTAGAGAAGGGACCCAGGGACTCAGGGTACAGAAGGGACCCAGGGACTCAGGGTACAGAAGGGGCCCTCATGGCTGACAACTGAGACAAGTGCAGGTATGTATTTTTCAATGTTCACCAGAGGTGAAGAAACCAAAGGCATTATAGATGGAAGGATTTTACAAATGTATATAATATAGTTCAGGGTGTTGCATGTTGATGCTTTTCGATTGATGGTAAATTAGCTCTTACTATAATTGGATCTCAAGTACTTCATACTGTTTGTTTTCACAAGGCTTAAAAACTCTGCTAGGCAAATTAAATAAAGAGAGACTGGAGTTAGCAACATTTCTGAATCCACCCCTTGTTGGAAAGCAGTTCCCTGAAGTGGTCTGGGGTGGGGTTTTCAAAGCTTTCACAACTACAGTATAATGGTATTTCTTTCATAACCCAGAATCGGACCTTTTCTAGAACAGCAGCAGTGCTTCATTATTTATTTTACAAATTATGCTCATTAAAAAAATAAGAACAACAAACATTGATTTTATAATTGTTACTCTGTTACTGAGGTCTGTTACTGTGTGTCTGGGCCTGTGAAGAGAAACAGCTTTAGCTTCTGCAATGTATTTACTTTGTGAAACCCGGTGCCTGATGTTCCACTGGAAATAAAGAGGTTTTAGAGGTAACAAGGGGTTAATTCTATGGTTTCTCTTTCGGATGTGTTGAAGTCAAGAAGGGGATTAACCATGACATCAGCTACAGTATAGCTCCAAGCAGTTTGTCTGAAATTCTTACACAGACTACAGATAAATGCAGGACAAAAGAACAAGAAACAAAACAACAAAAGCAACAAGAAACCGATGCCAATACAGGCAAGCCAGATATTACAACTGGATCAGAAACCCAAACTATTTCTCCAAACCACAGAATTATTGTTGTTATTCAAAATGATCTGACTCTGTAATAAACATCCATATTGTCAGCTGTCCTCACGTTCCCAAACGGATTCAGTTCCGTTACAGTGTTTACTATTTTTAATCGACGAAGGTGTTGGCCGATGTATTGAGGTTACCCCGGTCATACAGTCTGAGGAGTCAGGCGGGAGACTTGACCCCGCGGCAGGGAGTTTGGGTTTGCCTCCCTGGCTGGCAGTCTAGTCCTGAGAGAGACGGAGAGACATCAGGTTTAGAGCAGCTACACGCGTGCATGCCCTAGCCCACATGCTCAATCACACTTGCACCAGCCCACGTGCACCAGCCCACGTGCACCAGCAGACGTGCACCAGCAGACGTGCACTAGCAGACATCTACCGAGTTCAGAGCTCCCCTCGAAACAGCTCGGCTAAGAAATAGAAGACACAGGGTCAAAACTCCCTAAAAACAAACACACACATAAAAACCCACAAACACAGATGTGCTACCCTATCGCCTCGGGCACATTCCACCGCAACACTTTTAACATCCTGCTAGCATGGACCAGGCTGGGACACGTAGCCCTAAAGGTAGCTGTAATAACAAATATGACAAATGAACACCTAAAAATACATATCTCGTTACCATTTCGAGGGAAGCAATGCAAATAAATGTTGATACTGTGACAGAGCACTCTGTTACTTTGTGTTGTACTGTTATGCCTTTGGGCAGGTCGTCAATGCAAAAGAGAGTTCAGTCGCGACCGGCTTACATGGTAAAATGAAGGTGAAAAATCATAACACAAATTAAAGATATGTGCAGTGCAGTCTATACTAATACTAAGTAAGGCAGCAAATAAAAAAATTCTAAAATGTATTGCCAGTATTTCCAGCCAGCTCCACTCCCCGTCTCACCAAACCCGAGCTTATCACAAGAGAATGTCATCCACAGACACTGGCCATTGGCCTGTAAAGTCAAGTGGAGATTGGTCTGAGGGCCTCTGGATAGCTTCAGCCAGTCAGACATGCCGCCAGTCACTGTTTAGTTGCCCTAGACAGGGATTTTCATGGGGCCCTAGAGCCATATATGAATAACAGCGTTCACAGCCCCTAACATCTGTTGAACCTATAGTTGTGTGAGAAAGAGTGAACCGTTGTTTGTCAACTGTGTTCTGCAAAATACTCTGTAACGCCGGAGTGGATAATATCACGAACTATTCAGGCTCTGTCAAAGTGCTGGATCATGGACAGACAGCAGTTTTGTCAAGTCTTGCCATAGATTGCCTCCCAATGATACTCAGCTTCCAACTGGCTCCTTCATCCCCTGTCCTCCCCCTGAAACTATTCCCCGGGTTGTGGGTGTAAACGAGTCAACATACCGGGTAAACATGTTTAAAATGTTATGATATTACATTTACTCTACAAGGTGATTACTTAAGCTAGTTTATTCCTGAACAAAGTCATTTCTATCTTGCCTAGACCAACCACTGTAACAACTATACTATATTTATAATAAATTCCAGGGTAAACAGGCATTCAGACATTATAGAATATTTTTTAAGTGTATTATAGAAGTGTATTTTGGAAATGAACAACTAAATCAATTTCAGTCCCACTCTGTAAAGTAACAAAATGTAAACACACCGTAAGTAGATGAATGCCTACTAAACTCCATTTAAAAAAAATAACTGACCGGGAAGCCTACAATAATTTTCGCCTATAAATGTCTTATGTCCAGGATTGTATCTGCAGGTCGGGGAAAAACTGAAAGGCCTAGCCATAGCACAGTGGATGGAAAAAAATCTGTGTAATTAGTCAAGGCGCTGCATCTCAACTTCCAAACAACTGGGCATGAATAGGTCCTCATGTTTGAAGGATTAGGAAATCAGCAGTGCCACTAGCTCAGAAGAAACCATGGTAACAAGCAAGGGTTAACAAGCCAGGATCAAAAACACTTTGATTCACAAAGTATAAAGGGCTTTTAAGAGGCACATTCCTTTAAAAACGAATGGTCTATCTGAAAAACAAGTTAGTGGTTTAATAACGTCTTGTGATAGGGGCCCATAGAGATATTTGTTAATAAGGTTTCAGAGATTCACTGCCTCTATGATCAGGCTTGTTTTGAAATAAACAATCCACAAGTCTGGTTTAGGAACCACCAAATTCCAAGTGCCTCAGATTTGCCCTAGATGTTTGCTCTTCAGATTAGAGGAGTGTAACACAGACACGTAGCCAAGCCCCTGTAACTCCCACCCTCCCTCTCTTCACTCAAGATGTTCAAGATGTTTTTTCCAGGTCCTGATGACAGGCACCAAATTACAGGGCAACACACACTCCCTGGTTCGGGGGGGGGGGGTTGGGGGGTCAACATTCTTCTGCACCCCTCATGCTCACTAGTAGGAAGCCAGAGTCATGTCTCTCACAAACACACACACCAAAAAAAAATTTTGACTGTCAGACAGTCATGAATACAATATCTATGAAGTTGTCGAGATCTTGCAGATCATGAACTATAATACCATAAATGACTGATAAGCAATGCCAATGTCTGTGAGTAAGTGTCTACGGCCACTAGAAGGACCAGGGCTGAGCTTCCTAAAGCCCTCTTTGGGTTTCACTTCAAACTGGATTACTTCACCATTTGAGGCCAAGCTTCTACAAAATAAGCAATTACAATTGAGTGCACATAGGCCATTCAATAGCGGGCGAGGGCTTCTTTTAAGATGTGTTAGCCTGTTTTATACAGTGATTATTTACCATTACCATCATTACAGTGGTGGAGGTTTCCAAGCATTCTCTGAAGATCTAATGCTGAGGCTGACTGTTTCAGCACTGCTTCTAAACAGGAAATGTCCCGGTCAAAAGCTGTTGGCTACACAACATGAGCCGTGTTTTGGTAAAGTGACCTCATCCCGACCACCTCCCTTTCCCCCCTCCAACGGAAGCCGGGGGTCTACAGCAGGTCTGGTTGGCTAGAGAAAAGCAAGGTCAGTAGCTCTGTGGATGAACGACAGTCACTGCAGCTAGGTACTATTAGCCTGGACGCCGGGCTTCTCGGGCAAGGTCAACGATATTCCATCATGCCAGCCCGCCCCACCCGACAAGTTGACCTCCCCCACCGGACCGCTTAACGTAAGAGAAGTACCATTTAGAAAAAAGACACCCAGGCATAGTGTGGAGCCCCTTGTATGAGTCTGTGTGTCTAAGCTGAGCTGGTGGGATAAATCTGCAGTTTCCTGAAGGGAAGCAGGTCTGAGAGCCGTCCCCGGACTCCAGGGGGGACCTCCTATTGTCTCAAAGTGGGAACTCGGGGCTGCTCCACTCCTGCCAGGAAACCCATCTCTGAGGCCAAAAAGCTGCTTCCTGCGAGGGAAAAGGGGGACAAGACGAGCAAAAGCGAGGGGCTGAACAAACACAGCGCATCAATGCATCAACAAGGAAGAGGTCCAACACGCCGCAGGCCACAGGGGTATGCGAGCGCACAGTGACTCTTATCTACTGGAGCTCCAGTCCTCCTGGGATCCAAGCGCCCCGTCACATGACACATCACGCAGGACTTGCACAACAGGCGGAGAGGCGTTCAACTCAGGAATACAACGTGCGCACACAGCATGAACTGCCTGGGAAGTTTCACGGAAATAACCCCTACACCCGGGCCTACGCAGATGTTTCCTCAGGTACTGTACTACGGGGCAGCATTTCACCCGTAACTACGTCTGGTGGATCCTGCTTTGATGTCGGATGGGGCATTTCGCGAAAAGCGCAGTTCCGAGTCAGGCTTCAGCCCTCACAGAGGAGATTCATTAGTCAACCTGAGACATGCATCGGAACTAGAATCCAATCTTTTAAATATCAACTTGGGTCTGAAACATCACATGCCCCCCCCCCCCCCCCCCCCCCCGGGTCACATCCCAACACAATCAGCCACATTCAAGCCCCACAATAAGGCATTATATGCCACCTTGGTGGTGAAGCCGTTTGCACCCGTTTTCTGAGCACTCCTTGTTCCTTGTCCAACCTCCCATTCCCCTACCCCCTCACTCTCCCTTTCTGTCCCCACAGGGTTCAAAATGTCACAAAGTCGGGTTCAGTCAGGCATTGGGGAAGTGCATGGCTTCAGTGGGTGTTTGGGAAGTACAAAACCCATTCTGACTAGACCCACTCTTCCATCCAGACACCATGCTGGCCTCCAGAGAGTCATAGCAGAGATATTTGCAAGACGTTTTCACAATGATCTCAATGTGCTGCTCGCTCTCTTCTTAAAATGGTTTGACGTTTAGGCCTCGTGGAAAACGGAAATTGTGAGATATTCCGTCATACACTGGATGTACTGTCACCGGGGGAAAGAGTGGATCAGAATGAGTGCCATAGTCCTGCCAAATGGAGATGAGAGGTCGCATTGTATAAGCTCCCAATTAACTACCGTTTTTGCTCAACGTTCCATCCAACATGGAGAACATCTTCGCAGAACACGTGATACAATGGTGGGAGTCCAAACAATTCAAAACAGGATTATGTAAAAGTCAAAAATCACAGAGGTACATATGAAAGGTGATATACTGGGACAAGATAAAATCTAGGTAACATTAACAACAAAAACTATTCTTGGAAAACTGCTAGAATAACTGTCTACATCAGTGTTTCTCAACCCTGCTCCTGGAGGCACCCTGCCCTGACTGTTTTAGATCTCTCCCTGCCCTAACACACCTGATCTTCAAGGACTTGACAATGAGCTGATCATTTGAATCAGGTGTGATACAGGGCAGGGTTCATAAACACTGGTCTACATCAATGCTGCCTATCTGGCAATACCTAAAATGTTTTGAAATGGGATGGATTTACTTTGTGTCAGTTCCTGACCGCAGGGGGCCTCTAGGCATCTCAGTATGCCTGGGGGTTAGAGTCAGGGCCTGACAGCAGAGGTGCCTCTAGGCATCTCTGCTCTTCAGTTTTGTTGGTCCCCAATTAGAGGCAGTTACCCTGCGTTGTCTCTAATTGGGGCTCCTATTTAAGTTGCCCCTTTGGTCATTTGAGTTGTGGTTCATTGTTTGTGTTAGGTGTTATGCACAATTCTTGGCTGGCGATGTGCCATTTGTTGTTTTCTGTGCTGTTCTTTGAGAGGACCAGCCTCACCAGCCTCACCAGCCTCACCACCCCTGTGACACTTTGATGTCATGGTGGTGGTGATTTTTCGGCTTCAAACTTAGTTACGGTATAAACTACTTTACTTTTTAAACTATAATATTTTCAGACTGTTACACTGTCATGAGGATTGTGAGAATTATGTGGCTGGCCTTGGAGGGGTCACGTTAAATAATGTGTAATAGCAGCATAGTTTATGTCTAGGTTTCTGGAAACAAAGATCTTGGGCCATTTGGCATTGCTGTCTTTTCCCATCCAACACAGCCTCCACAGCCTCCACGTCCTCGAGGTTTGAAACAGTCACAGCCCACAATGGAACACCTATACCACCAAAAGCAGCCCCACCCAGAAACAAAGCAATTCTTAGAAATAAACAAATCAACCCTTCAGAGACAAAATACAGTTGTCTGACAATCCACAGTCCAAGAATACATTTATAGTTGTTGTTTTTGCTGTGCAACAACAGATCAGCATATTCTGTAAATGTCTGTAACTTCCCAACTGAAAAGGCACTATTTTACAGAGGCCCGGGTGAGACAAGTCATTTGTATCCTCCACAAAAGTAGCAATTGAAGCCTTCTGATGTTTGATTATCACACTGTACCTCGAGTTAAAAGACCAGATGGCTGTTATTTTCTTTACTGGTGAAAATTACACTTATTCACCAACATTTCTTTGACTCAAGTTATAGGAGTATGGTACAAACAGCTGGAGAATCTGTGGCTTCAAAAGTTGTCATTGGAAAAACTTATTTTCTACAGCTAAAAGACTAAAAAAAATATATATAAAACGAAAATATAAAATTATATACACCCAGGCACCAAACCTCTTAACCTACTTTAAGAGAGAATTCAGTTATATATATCCAGGGACAAAACCCCATAACCTACTTAAAGAGATAATTCTGGTTTGTATATCAGATACCAAACCCCTTAACCTACTTAAAGAGATAATTCAGGTTTGTATATCCAGGCACCAAACCCCTTAACCTACTTAAAGAGATAATTCAGGTTTGTATACCCAGGCACCATATTCTTCAACCCAGTTAAAGACATATTTTGAGATTTTGGCAAGGAAGCCCTTTATCTACTTTCCCAGAGTAAAATAATTTAGTGGAAGCCATTTTTATGTGTCTGTTTCCACCATTATTTTAGAGTGAGTGCTAAAACAGAGACAGGATGTGAATAGGAATTCCTTTAGATGTCCAGTCATTGCACATACTCTATTAGAAATTGTGGTAATGCTAATTAGCAACTTCTGCCAAACCGAGACACAAAATGGCATTCATTAGTCCATCCGACAGCAGATACCAAACCATCCCACAATAGATACCAAATCATCCCATGGTAGATACCAAACCATCCCACGGTTGATACCAAATCACCCCACAGTTGATACCAAATCATCCCACAGTAGATACCAAATCATCCCATGGGTAGATACTAAATCATCCCACAGTAGATGCCAAATCATCCCACGGTAGATACCAAACCATTTCATAATTCAGACATTAATGTACCCTTGCCCTAACTATAAAATACTCCAGAGCAGCCTATCATCTATGAGTAGAACAGAGATTGTGTGTCCTAAAGAATAAACACGTGGGCATAATGTGACCTGGGACACACACAGACACTCCGGATATGTTGCTCCGCCATGCTGAAATAACCCACAAATGTAGGATCTGTCACCATAACCAAAAGAAAGCTACAGGGCATTTTAGTCTGTATAAAAGAAATACTGACGATTAGCTAACATCTTGATGTCAAACAGGTCTTCCACTGGGAATAACTAAAATGAATACGGCAGAGGATTTCGGTGACTACGGCTTTAGGACGTGCATCAAATGTTTCCTAAATTAGCCTGGGGTAAATAGTGTTTTTTCTGTGAGAAGCAGCTGATTGTGCTAAGCATTCAATAAGCCTTTGTCCTCCAGAACCAGGTTAGAGTAGACATAGCTATTTGTAGCAAATTTTTCATTTAGCATTTCTCACACTGTTCATAGTGTAACAAAGACTTTAATAGCCAACCAAATGTTATTAACTCAGGGTTGCAGTGCAATCCATTGAGCAGTGTTCCTTTTCATGCTTATCAAATCTCACCTGGAGAGATCCCTGACAATCCCTGAGTTGGCCACATGCAGCCAGAGAATGTTTGTTTTCACAAAAACAGTCTAGTTCTGTAGACTGTTTTTGTGAAACTTGGTTAATTAAAGGCCTTGACAATTAGGTTACCCCCTTAACACTTATTGTTAATTGCTGCCTGTAAAATGCTTGAACTTTCTAAGAGATGTTAACATAATTTGTACCTTGCAAAACTTGTTCCTGTAACTTAAAAATAATATTTTTTCAAGAACAGTTCACCAAGATGTCAGAGGATGCCTTTATCCCTAGAATATTTACATACAAGTATTTTAGCAGACATTCTCATCCAGAGTAGTAGCAAGTGAATATATTTTCTTGCTGATCCATATATTTATACTGGGCCCCCATTGGAATCAAACCCAGATGCTGTTAAATGAACCACAGGGAACCATCAGTGGCATTTGCATAATCAACCACAATATATATGTCGGCCCAAGGGAATGACGCAACATAAGAAACCTTATTTGAGATGGAGCTTAACTTAACCACAGGGATGCAGATATCAAAGTCATGCAAGGCCTTGATCAAGGCTGATTGTTATGCTACTGTTCACTCAACGGTCAAACATCCAGTATTCTCAGAGACTGAGCTGAAAGTCCAACTCAAACAAACAATTACGATATTTCTCTGTGGATTGCATTTTAACGGTGCATGGAAAGCAATGGGAACACAAGGGAAAAGAAACCAAAAGTGTTACCATGACAACATTTCTTTTTTTTTACAAATGTTTTATCTTCAACCAACCTCGTGAGTGAGAACAGATTATCAGTTGAAAGCAGAACTCCACCTCAATAAATTACAGAATCCACTTGGCCCTCAGTCTTGATGTTGATATTTTCTGAGACGCCCAGACAGTCAGACAGCGTCAGGCAGTGTCAACGACCCCACAACACGCTTCACTACATTTATGGTGGTTCTATTTTTGAAGACCCTGTAAGCCATACCAAAGTGTATCGTTGCAGGGACCCACCATATCCCCTGTGAGCTCATCAATATTGTTGAACGCTTCACACACTACAGTGCAACATCCACAACTGTTGTGATTTGCTACAACGAATCTGAACACACATATATATATACATATATATATACATACAGCAGAACAAGACATCAAACACTACTCCTTGGATAGGCTGAAAACAGCCATGAGCAAGAACTGTCAATCTGAGAAGGGCTAATTATTCTCCTACTGAAGCCTTTAACCTTTCTGTTTTTCATCCACATTGCGTTTCAGTCAGACATCTAAGTGAATGACTCTTATTTTATATTCAACAGCAACATGGTCTTGGATAGGAGGATGTTTCTGTTGCTATAAAGCTGTTTATAGGGTTGTCTACAAAAGCAAGTACCATATGTGTTTTTCTAAAATGTTGGGGGGTTTCAAATGGATCTCGTCAGGTAAAATTGCTTTCATGAAAGGTTTGAAAAGCACTGCATTGATAATAGATTTATGTAGGAAAAATGCAGAGGCAGTGATATCATGTCTACACATGCTTAAACAGAAATACACATATCATATAGAGCTGTCAACATACTTATCAAAAAAGGAAGAAACAAATTGAAAAAAAAACATTTTACCTCAGAAGCTACTTTCTAAGGGATGCTACTTTCTATTATAGTTGAGGCTCCTTGTTTGGAAAAGTATTTACTACTCAAACATAATTTATTCTGTGTAACATCCAAGTTTTACATCCAAGCTTAACTTGGACCATTTATGTCCCATGATATGTCTGTGCCATTTGTAATTTGTTGTAAACATTATGTACTCTATTTCAAAGGTTTATTTACATTTCATTTATGTTTAAGTAAATTCAATTTACACTTGTCCAGACTGAATTACAGTGGTGGCTGCGTAGATCACATTTATGTTCTGAAAAAATATGTACATTTTTTAAATGACTTTAGTGTTATTTTCATGACACTGAATGTTCTAGTAGATCCCCAGAACATTATTTTAATCTTACAATCTACAGTACCTTAAAATGTATTATGGTTCTCAGCGGGTGAACTCTTATTCCTGATTCAATAATAATTCGGTGGCTGAGTCATCCTAAACAACACGGACCAGGGAGTCAAACTGGCAGTAAGCCACCTTAAAGAATAGGGTCACATGACGGACAACATGTAGATGGTTAACAATTACCGTGCAGGACTGGCCATGTCTCAACCCACCCGATGAGAATCAATTGTGATCATAACAAGTTGATTCCACAAAGCCGTGATTCATTCATTCATTCATTCATTTATTCCCATACCGCAATGTGACTGTGTGTTTGTGTGAGGCAGGACATTACCTTCTTGTCCTCCATAGAGTGAAGACAATTTGACAGCACCATAGTCTGGTGCCCCAGAGGGTGATGACAATTTGGGACTTGTCCACTGACAAGGGGTATTTTCATACCAGATCATGACCTATTATTAGATAGTGAATTTGTTTAGTTAAAACTCCAAAGAATTTCCTCTTGAAAATTTTTATCTAATTTCCTGTCTAAATAATGTATTTTTTGTTTCACTCTCAGGTCTAAATATAACATTACTAATTATTAGATATTCAACCTCATGTAACACCTTCATTACAGATTTACAACCAATTTTAACGTAATTCTACGCAGTAGCCTATGAATCTACTAATAGTTTAACTATGATTGTTGCATCGGGTGTGACAATTCTCAGCTAAGGACTAAAATAACTCCAAAAAACTGTACAAGTTATCTGTTCAAACAATCGTTGATGCGCTAAGCCCAGTTTTGGGCTTTTCGGAGGGTATTGGTGGACATTTTAATATCCTTTATTTTTCCACATATAATTGCACTTATGTGTAGGCTATGCATTGTGCTAACTGAACAGTATATAAGGAAAGTAAAAGCACAACATGATATGGGGGGGACATGTAGCAGATATTTTAACACTGACAGATGGTTCGACAACAGCTTTTTCAGACCAGAACTCAACAGATTTCTTTTTTTTCGTAGAGATATGACGGGTTTCATAATGAAAGGGAACACCCAGAACAATCTAAGCATTCGCTTCAGCGCTCTTAATCAAAAGCTCACACAATAAGTTTATGTACAACACCTAAGTAATAGAAAAAATATATAAGGCATGGTTCCATACAGTTAAGCGGCAAAATTACCTGTACCCGTTTCCTTTCACACAAATGTTGAGTAAATCTAGATAGAATACCGTTAAAATTATTGCATTCAATAATGTAACAATGGAGTTCGTCTTACCTTTCAGACTTTCTATAGCTTTCTTTTAACTTTCACTCCAACTTCTGCGCGCATTCTTGGGATAAAGTAATAAAGTTAGGGAGGAAGGAAAAACATGCCACCCCTTGCGCTATCCAACTCTTCAAACGGTTTATGAGTCATTGATAGACAAGGGAATCATCCAATCGGAGGAATAGGATATATAGCCAATAGAAGCAGTAGGATACAGAAAGGGTGGTGATCGGCAGTGATGCTTGTACTTTTCATGGACATAAAATATGACGTTTCTAAATAGTGTATATATATATATATATATATAAGCGTTTTTAGACATATTACTTGCATCATTATTAAAAAAAGTTAATGTTAATCTGTAATTGGCCGATTCTTGTACAAACCCGATTCCAAAAAAGTTGGGACACTGTACAATTGTGAATAAAAACAGAATGCAATGATGGGGAAGTTTCAAATTTTCAATTTTCAAATTTTATTCAGAATACAACATAGATGACATATCAAATGTTTAAACTGAGAAAATATATCACTTTAAGGGTAAATACGTTGATTTTAAATTTCATGGCATAAACACATCTCAAAAAAGTTGGGCCATGTTTACCACTGTGTGGCATCCTCTCTTCTTTTTATAACAGACTGCAAACGTCTGGGGACTGAGGAGACAAGTTGCTCAAGTTTATGAATAGGAATGTTGTCCCATTCTTGTCTAATACAGGCTTCTAGCTGCTCAACTGTCTTAGGTCTTCTTTGTCGCACCTTCCTCTTTATGATGCGCCAAATGTTTTCTATGGGTGAAAGATCTGGACTGCAGGCTGGCCATTTCAGTACCCGGATCCTTCTTCTATGCAGCCATGACATTGTTACTGATGCAGTATGTGGTCTGGCATTGTCATGTTGGAAAATGCAAGGTCTTCCCTGAAAGAGACAACATCTGGATGGGAGCATATGTTGTTCTAGAACTTGGATATAACTGTCAGCATTGATGGTGCCTTTCCAGATGTGTAGGCTGGCCATGCCACACGCACTCATGCAACCCCATACCATCAGAGATGCAGGCTTCTGAACTGAGCGCTGATAACAACTTGGGTTGTCCTTGTCCTCTTTAGTCCGGATGACATGGCGTCCCAGTTTATTTTTTCCTGTTTAGATACAGCTTCTTTTTTGACCTATAGAATTTTAGCTGGCAACGGCGAATGGCACGTTGGATTGTGTTCACCGACAATGTTTTCTGGAAGTATTCCTGAGCCCATGTTGTGATTTCCATTACAGTATCATTCCTGTATGTGATGCAGTGCCATCTGAGGGCCCGAAATCACGGGCATCCATCATGGTTTTCCGGCCTTGACCCTTACGCACAGAGATTGTTCCAGATTCTCTGAATCTTTGGATGATATTATGCACTGTAGATGATGATAACTTTTTCTCAGAGAAACTCCTTTCTGATATTGCTCCACTATTTTTCGCCGCAGCATTGGGGGAATTGGTGATCCTCTGCCCATCTTGACTTCTGAGAGACCCTACCACTCTGAGAGGCTCTTTTTATACCCAATCATGTTGCCAATTGACATAATAAGTTGCAAATTGATCCTCCAGCTGTTCCTTATCTGTACATTTTACTTTTCCAGCCTCTTATTGCTACCTGTCCCAACTTTTTTGGAATGTGTAGCTCGCATGAAATCCAAAATGAGCCAATATTTGGCATGACATTACAAAATGTCTCACTTTCAACATTCGATATGTTATCTATATTCTATTGTGAATTAATTATAAGTTCATGAGATTTGTAAATTATTCCATTCTTTTTTTACTCACAGTGTCCCAACTTTTTTGCAATCGGGTTTGTACCAAATGTCTAATGCTTATGTTTTCCTCTCAAGCAGTTTAGTGCATAGCGAATTTTAGGCAGAAGAAAGCTTCTGCTAACAAAAATATTGTGGAAATTAGCTTGTCCAATACTAATCAGAACAAATTGTATCATCTGCACAGGAAATTATAGTCTTGATTTACATGAAAAGGATGTTCTTGGAGTGTTGTATGTACAGTATAGGTTCTGTTAAATCCTATCTATTTCTAACAATCATGTCTCCATAACGAAGGACAATGCATTGAACAGTAAGGCTTTGATATTAACAGTTCTGTGTTGCATAATGTTTTTATTGCATGTGATTGAGTGGCTTTAACTTCAAAGCATTCATACATTGTTTTCCCTATTGCAAGTCATTTTGGGTTGAGTTTAAAAAGACAGAGAATTCATTTTATGTATTCCCATTACAAGCTACATTGAGGTCACACTAATAGGGCACAGAATCAAATTACCAACATTTTACTGTGATGTAGCAGATTTCATTAGGAATTCACCTTAGTGTGTAGGCGAGCACAGAACCAACGTTATCTAGCAGAAAGATATTTTCCGCTTTGCATTAATCACAAGACTCCGGCAATTACATGCACTGCATACTACCTATATAGTATGTGGAGCCCAGCTTGCTGAATACCTCCTTCCATCATGGAGTTGGTGTCCCTTCTGCTGCTATAACTGTCTCCACCCTTCTGGGAAGGCTTTCCACTTGCAGCATTGCGGCAGGCATTTGACTCCATTCAGCCACGAAAGCGTTGGTGAGTTCAGACACTGGCATTGGTGCAAATGGCTTTCATCCCAAAGGTGTTTGATGGGGTTGAGGTCAGGGTTCAGTGCAGGCCAGTTACTTTGGGCCAGGGCCTTGGTCATCGCATAAACAGGAAAAGGGCCTTTGCTCAAACTCTCGCCACAAAGTTGGAAGCACAGAATCGTCTCGAATGTCATTGTGCACTGTCGAATTAAACAAATCCCTTCCCTGGAGCTAATGGGCCCAGCCCTTACCACGATAAACAGCCCCAGACCATCAATCCTCATCAGCCAAACTTCATGGTTTGAACTATGCAGTCGGCCATGTAGCGCTCTCTCAGCATCCGCAAAACCCAGATTCATCCGTCCGACTGATAGATGGCGTTGTATGATTTGTCTATCCAGAGGACGCGTTTTCACCGCTCCAGAGTCCAAGATGGCAAGCTTTAAACTCACTCCAGCAGACGCTTGATGTTGTGGATGGTGAACAAATCAGCTCCCAAAGAGGACGCATTGAGTAGAATGCTCACTGGACATTCACCAGTAAAATAAAGTTCAAACATTTAAAATGTGTTTGTGTGTGTGTGTGCGTGCGTGCGTGCTTGTGTTTACGTACAGCAGCAGCAACCACCAGGACACAAGAAAAAGGGTTCGCTTTCTAATTAGCATCTTATTTGAGCTTGTAGCTTTCCTTTTCTGCTGACCAACATTTCTTTTTTTATTATTTAAAGAAACAGATGCTGCATATGTTATTTTGTTTTTCAAACAACACTTTCTTTTACTGTTAGGCGCTGGTTACAAAAACATAGTCACTTGAGAATGAGGGATTTACTCAAAGAAATGTGCGCTGCACTATAATCTAAAGAACGAACACAGTGTAGGCTTTGCAAAATGAGAGGGTTTCATGTCAACAAGTCATCCAGTTTTCCCTGTGGACATTGCTGTAACCATATGGCCTAACAATAGAGGGCACAGTTGCATTGCAGTTAGTGCATTTCACAGACTTAATAATTGGTTTTACCGTTCACTACCGACTGACCTGTAAAACCGGTATGGTACAAATGTGGTCACAATTGAAAATATTGTCCCATTTTAAAGGAGCATGACAGTGGGAATTGTCTATGACTAAGCCACAGATATAGCTCTAATGGCTTCCTTGCTCGGGTAATGCACATAGAAAATAGCCTAGCTTGGATGAACCAGCAGTGTGCTGCCAGACATTGATCACGTCGAGGGCATAAATTCTACTCAGTCGCTGATCAATGGCTGGTCAGACTGACCCATCCACACGTAACAGCGAGTAGAGGGATTTATAGTCAACCGACCACGACCACTCTGGAAATAGACCAGAGGTGCCCAAATAATGCTTTGGCGCACGCAAGGCCTCGGCTTAAAGTGGGAGAAAGGAGATCTCAGGCTGAGCACACAGATAGCTCTCCTCTTATTGGGAATAAATAGAGCCAGAGACAGTTAAGGGAGAGATTAATAAACGTTAAAAGAAATCACCCACTGTTGCTCCCAAGTTTGCACGTTGACATTTATTGTCGCATCAACACTGTTGGGTTCCATGTTCCTCTGAGTATGTGCAACATTGTCAGGTATCGTCATAATGATTAGTGTACTTGACTTTCGAGGTTTTTCCTCGTCGGTTTCTGTGGGTGAGAAGCGACCGGGTGACCTTCTGCAAAGTTCGCCAGTGACGATTCGTTAGTCGCACTGCAGAGGACTGTCAGGCATACAAACACGGACTAATAATAACAATAACTAATAATAAAGCATATCAGATTCCCCTGGTGATGTCCTGTTGTGTTCACCTCCTGGGGAGGAAGACGAGGAGGGAGTGTTAGGTCAGTGTGACCCTTGGTAAGGAACCAGGGGAAAGTGTCGAGCACAGCGTGACGTTGGCGCAAAGTCAACCACAACAACATCCACTGGCAGATTGTCTGCGATGGATCACTTGGCAGTAGTCCAAGTAGTTTCGACATTTTGCCACATCTCACTTTAAAATGTACCTTGCAAATTGCAGTTCATGTCTCTCAGTTAAGTAATACAATGCATGTAGGCTAGGTGTCACAGGAGGCCACTCTGACTAAGAGCCCCAGGGATTTCTGTTTCCAGGGATTTCTTCTGTTAAGTAAATATGATTAATATCTACAAACCCGATTCCAAAAAGGTTGGGACACTGTACAATTGTGAATAAAAACAGAATGCAATGATGGGGAAGTTTCAAATTTCAATATTTTATTCAGAATACAACATAGATGACATATAAAATGTTTAAACTGAGAAAATGTATCACTTTAAGGGGAAAATAAGTTGATTTTAAATTTCATGGCATCAACACATCTCAAAAAAGTTGGAACAAGGTCATGTTTACATCCCCTCTTCTTTTTATAACAGACTGCAAACGTCTGGGGACTGAGGAGACAAGTTGCTCAAGTTTATGAATAGGAATGTTGTCCCATTCTTGTCTAATACAGGCTTCTAGTTGCTCAACTGTCTGAGGTCTTCTTTGTCACACCTTCCTCTTTATGATGCGCCAAATGTTTTCTATGGGTGAAAGATCTGGACTGCAGGCTGGCCATTTCAGTACCCGGATCCTTCTTCTATGCAGCCATGACATTGTTACTGATGCAGTATGTGGTCTGGCATTGTCATGTTGGAAAATGCAAGGTCTTCCCTGAAAGAGACAACATCTGGATGGGAGCATATGTTGTTCTAGAACTTGGATATAACTGTCAGCATTGATGGTGCCTTTCCAGATGTGTAGGCTGCCCATGCCACACACACTCATGCAACCCCATACCATCAGAGATGCAGGCTTCTGAACTGAGCGCTGATAACAACTTGGGTTGTCCTTGTCCTCTTTAGTCTGGATGACATGGCGTCCAAGTTTTCCAAAATTATCTGACCACAGAACACTTTTCCACTTTGCCACAGTCCATTTTAAATGATCCTTGGCCCAGATAAAACGGCTGCGCTTCTGGATCCTGTTTAGATACAGCTTCTTTTTTGACCTATAGAATTTTAGCTGGCAACGGCGAATGGCACGTTGGATTGTGTTCACCGACAATGTTTTCTGGAAGTATTCCTGAGCCCATGTTGTGATTTCCATTACAGTATCATTCTTGTATGTGATGCAGTGCCGTCTGAGGGCCCGAAGATCACGGGCATCCAGTATGGTTTTCCGGCCTTGACCCTTACGCACAGAGATTGTTCCAGATTCTCTGAATCTTTGGATGATATTATGCACTGTAGATGATGATAACTTTAAACTCTTTGCAATCTTTCTCTGAGAAACTCCTTTCTGATATTGCTCCACTATTTTCCGCTGCAGCATTGGGGGAATTGGTGATCCTCTGCCCATCTTGACTTCTGAGAGACGCTGCCATTCTGAGAGGCTCTTTTTATACCCAATCATGTTGCCAATTGACATAATAAGTAGCAAATTGGTCCTCCAGCTGTTCCTTATCTGTACATTTAACTTTTCCGGCCTCTTATTGCTGCCTGTCCCAACCTTTTTGGAATGTGTAGCTCTCATGAAATCCAAAATGAGCCAATATTTGGCATGACATTATAAAATGTCTCACTTTCAACATTCGATATGTTATCTATATTCTATTGTGAATTAAATATAAGTTTATGAGATTTGTAAATTATTCCATTCCTTTTTTACTCACAATTTGTACAGTGTCCCAACCTTTTTGGAATCGGGTTTGTAGTAGATAATCTGTGTCTGCATTCTTAGGTTCTGTGTCTATGCCCTGAATGAAAACAAAAAGTGTAAAAATACAGCTGGACAGATTGATCTCTGTGGTGGATTGGAGGATGCTTGGAACAGAGCCAGGAAGTGTGTTGCAGCTTTTCCACCAGGTCGGAGGTTGTCCCCAGCTGAGAAAACCCCAGCAAGATAGAGAACTACTAGCAGATGCGTTCAGACCTTGGGGTTAATGTCAGACATTTACTGGAGGTCAACCTTTGACTAATCACCTTTCAGCGGCCCATGATGACACCCTAGATAGAAAACATTCTACAGTTCTCTGAGAAGCTAGATTAAAACATCAATAAGTAGTCAAAAATCTTATCAGTTACTCGTTTATTTATTTTTCCTTCCCTAGGAAACCCCTTGTCCTGTGAGAATGGAGTCTTGCCATGTCTCATGGCAGGCAGACCCAAGCAAATTTAGATATGGATTAACTTGTCCATTTGTCTGCAGTGGTTAGAGGACAGACAAACTTGGACAACAACAAAACATGGGATCTAAAGCACCTTTCAAGAAACCCATAAAGACAGCAATAGAAAACAACAAGAAGTAGTTATGCAATCAAACAAAACTATGTAGCTTTGCTACATTTAACTGAGGACCAAGTTCCACTGAGGGGAAGACCAGGCTAAACAGGTCAGTTTCGATTCTGTCTGTGAAGGTGGTGTGGGTGGCTGGAGGCAGTTCTGGAGTTTGGAGTCTGCATGGTTTCTCATGGTGCAGAGTCTGGTATTTGTTTTGTTTTTTTGCTCAGAGGAGCAGAGATTACGGGGTATGTAGAGGAGGTATGAGAGGGAAGGTTCATGAGGTTTTCGTAGATAAGGAGCAGGATGTTACAATTAATGTGGAACATGACAGTTAATGTGGTTCAGTGTAGGAGTGATGTGTTCACAGTGAATGTGGTTCAGTTTAGGGGTGATGTGTTCACAGCGAATGTGGTTCAATGTAGGGGTGATGTGTTCACAGTGAATGTGGTTCAGTGTAGGGGTGATGTGTTCACAGTGAATGTGGTTCAGTGTAGGGGTGGTGTTCACAGTGAATGTGGTTCAGTGTAGGGGTGATGTGTTCACAGTGAATGTGGTTCAGTTTAGGGGTGGTGTTCACAGTGAATGTGGTTCAGTTTAGGGGTGATGTGTTCACAGTGAATGTGGTTCAGTGTAGGGGTGGTGTTCACAGTGAATGTGGTTCAGTTTAGGGGTGATGTGTTCACAGTGAATGTGGTTCAGTTTAGGGGTGATGTGTTCACAGCGAATGTGGTTCAGTTTAGGGGTGATGTGTTCACAGCGAATGTGGTTCAGTTTAGGGGTGATGTGTTCACAGTGAATGTGGTTCAGTTTAGGGGTGATGTGTTCACAGCGAATGTGGTTCAGTGTAGGAGTGATGTGTTCACAGCGAATGTGGTTCAGTTTAGGGGTGATGTGTTCACAGCGAATGTGGTTCAGTGTAGGGGTGATGTGTTCACAGTGAATGTGGTTCAGTTTAGGGGTGGTGTTCACAGTGAATGTGGTTCAGTTTAGGGGTGGTGTTCACAGTGAATGTGGTTCAGTTTAGGGGTGGTGTTCACAGTGAATGTGGTTCAGTTTAGGGGTGATGTGTTCACAGTGAATGTGGTTCAGTTTAGGGGTGATGTGTTCACAGCGAATGTGGTTCAGTTTAGGGGTGATGTGTTCACAGCGAATGTGGTTCAGTTTAGGGGTGATGTGTTCACAGTGAATGTGGTTCAGTTTAGGGGTGATGTGTTCACAGCGAATGTGGTTCAGTTTAGGGGTGATGTGTTCACAGTGAATGTGGTTCAGTTTAGGGGTGATGTGTTCACAGGGCTGGATGCATGTGAGGACCCTGTCAGCAGATTTCTGGAAATACTGGAGCCCACCCAGGGCTTTGTCAGACACCCCAAATAGGACTACATTGCAGCAGTCAAGGCGTGACATTAGAAAGCATTCCCAATTGGGAATAGTTGTGTTGTTTCCTAGCTGACTCAGATTTTCCAAAAACGCTTCTCTACTATGTAACACTAAAACTGTGTGTAATGAATGTAATGTTTCATTACATGCAGAACAACTGGCAATTCAACTCCAGGCTCTGAACTACAACTGACAGCAGGCCCTACCTACTTTGGAAAACATATTTAACATGTGACCTTTGATGAAAATATATGCAAATGATTCTATAATGTCAGGGAACCATGTTATAATTTAATCTGCTTAACTACCAGTTATAATAAGTCATAAAACCATGTCAGTGTTCTGTACTGTAATGCAAGGTACGTTTTGTCACATCATACCTACTGAGAGATAAGAAAAATGCTAAAGTCCAAAATGGAAACTTAAACATGTTTGTTGTTCGGGTGATAATGCAGTTTAATGCAGTAAAGTCATACTGAGGTATTTCTTATCACATCTACATTCCACTGGGTGTACATTCATTTGTGTCCTGGTATTGTGTACAGTGGCATTGTTTGCATTTGGTCACATCACAGAAAGGATACCATTTTTATTTTTATTATTATACTGTCTATCTAAAGATATTGCAGGTTACCTTGTGAGAAAATATATATATATATATATTGTGGGTATAGAAAGTCCCCAACCAGTTTCAAAATGTTAATCTTTTGTTGCCTTATTGTCTGAAATTAAAACAATAAAATCAGACTTTTAAGTCCATATTATGCCAAGAACAACTCAAATAAGCTAAGAAAAGCGAGAGTCCACCATTACTTTAAGATATTAGGGTCTGTCGATCCGGAAAAAGTGCATTTGCAAAAACCATCAAGCACTATGATGAAACAGGCTCACATGAGGACCGCCACAGGAAAGGAAGACCCAGAGTTTCCTCTGCTGCAGAGGATACGTTCATTAGAGCTACCAGCCTCAGAAATCGGCAATTAACTGCTTCACGTAACAGACACATTTCAACATCAACTGTTCAGAGGAGACTGCATATAGCTCCAGAAAAGGGAGGTTTTGAGTGAGGAACAGAAGTGTTCAATTTGCAGTTGTTTCTTAACTTTAACCCTTCTGTTCCTCACTCAAAACCTTCTTTTTCTACTTTTTTGGAAAGGAAAGAAAAAGGTGCAGTGGGCAAAACAATTTCTGGAGCTGTAAATTGGCCTTCATGGTCAAATTGCTCCAAAGAAACAATTACTGAAGGACACTGATAAGAAGAGACTTGTTTGGGCCAAGAAACATGAAAAATGTGTATTAGACCAGTGGAAGTCTGTCCTTTGGTCTGATGAGTCCAGAAAGACGCACAGTGGGTGAACAGATGATTTCTGCAAGTGTGGTTCCCACTGTGAAACATGGAGGAGGAGGTGTGATGTTGTGGGGGTGCTTTGCTGGTGACATTGTCTGTGATTTATTTACAAGTCAAGGCACATTCAACCAGCATGGCTACCACAGCTTTCATCAGCAATAAACCATCCCATCTGGTTTGCGCTTAGTGGGACTATCATATTTTTTTCAAAATTACAATGACCTCAAACATACCTCTGGGCTGTTTAATGGCTATTTGACCATGAAGGAGAGTGATGGTGCTGCATCAGTTGATCTGGCCTCCACTATCACCCAACCTCAACCAAATAGAGATGGTTTGGGATGAGTTGGACCACAGAGTGATGGAAAAGCAGCAACAAGTGCTCGGGCATATGCTGGAACTCTTTCAAGACTGTTGGAAAAACATTCCTCATGGCGGTTGTCAAGAGAATGCCAACAGTGTGCAAAGCTGTCATCAAGGCAAATGTTTGATTGAAGAATCTAAAATATAAATGTACTTGGATTTATTTTACACTGTTTTGGTTACTATATGATTCTTTATGTGTTATTTTATAGTTTACAATAAGTCTACAATGTAGAAATGAATACAACTTAAGAAATACCCTTGAATGAGTAGGTGTGTCCAAACCTTTGATTGGTTTATATATAAATATAGTAAACAAGGTTGTCTATTCATACATTATAATAGCTGACACTTTGCTCAATAAATATACATTAAACTTCAAACTATTTAAATTTTAGATACATTTTTCTGGGGGGAAAATGTACATGACTTTCAAGAATTAAGATCCATCAAATTCCCAGCAAACATCTTCAGTGATAAATACCTATTTGGGGTAGCCTTTCTTAAATCTTATTTTTTCGTGCATCAAGCATTGGTCTGTAGTGCGTCCGGAAAAGCGTAGTTCCACACGTTCCAACATCCCAAAGTCAGCCATTGTTTCCAGATATAGTTGAGTGTGCATTTCCCTTGACCTTTCCTAGACCAGACAGGAGGCAGGAAGACCATAGAGTTCCACAATCACCATATCCTGATCAACAGTCCCTCAGCAGTACCGGATGACGTGTAGGATGGGAGTCCCACTCCAGGATGCGTCTTATTAGTCTCCTTCGACTGAGTCGGGGAGAAATGTTTTGTTGTAGAAACACGTCTGGGGCTTTTTCCTCCCAGAAAGCCTTCTGGCTTCAGCTTCTCACAGTGTGGCACCTATACGCTTTCCCTTTCCCCTCCAATGCCTTGTAGTGTTTACTGTAACTGTTACTGTTACTATCGGGGGTGCAGGAGGAGCGGTTGCATGCATTGTGTTTTCACAATCAGACGGAGGATCGGCTTCACATGCGTAGGCTATATCATACGTTTTATTCCGGGGGGGGGGGGGGGGTAAATGGTAACGGTGATAACATGTCACAATAGCCCATAACAATTACAACTTTCTTTAGGGAAGAGAGGCAGTGCTGGATTCTTTAGGCGAAAACTAGCCTGCTTTGAGTGAAGGTCAATATACACTAAGTGAGCAGTTTATTGGACACACTGTCCCTTGCATTACAATGGTTTGCCCCAGCCGAAAAACAAACAGCTGTGGATTACAATGTAAACTAGGCAGGCAGCCATCAAGGCACTTGGTAACTCTCTGACTGAATGTTAGAGGGGCTGAAAGATTGACTTTAGCGACTTAGCGTGGTACTAAACCTGGTATGATTTTTGGTGCCAGGGGCTGCTATTCCACTCTCAAAAACAACTGCCCACCTAAGATTTTCCTGCGCAAGTGTCTAGGATTCACAGAGACTGATGCCACAAACAAAACATCCGGTCATCAGCAGTTCTGTGGGCGAAAACATATTGTTGACAGAGATCCAAGGACAACAGGAAGTATCTGTGCCAGTTAACAGATGAGCCACAAACAGGCAAAAGTAATAATAACCAGTGTGGAGAACCGCAGTGGTGTGTGGAACAGCATCTCAGAACACACAACTCGTCTGTCCAGTGTGGAGAACCACAGTGGTATGTGGAACAGCATCTCAGAACACACAACTCGTCTGTCCAGTGTGCAGAACCACAGTGGTGTGTGGAACAGCATATCAGAACACACAACTCGTCTGTCCAGTGTGCAGAATAGCAGTGGTGAGTGGAACAGCATACTATTGTACCAGATGACCATAACAGGTTCCACTTCAAACAGCTAAGAACGAGAAGGGTCTCCAGTGCGAGTGTGATCACCAACACTGGACTGTTAAACTGAAAAATATTTTCTTGTTTGACAAATCCCGTTTTTTGTTGTGTCACGTGATTGCAGGATTTGGCATACGCAGCATGAGCCCCCAAACCAATACTGACTTTTGAAAAGTTTAGCAGCTAGGGGAGATGGTGATCTGGTGTAAACTTTAGCAGCTGGGGGATATGGTGATCTGCTGTGAACTTTACCAGCTGGTGGAGATGGTGATCTGGTGTAAACTTCACCAGCTGGTGGAGATGGTTTTTGTGAGATGTGTTACATTCTTTGATACCAATTGAGCACTGTTTGAACAGCACAGTGTTTGTGAACATTGTTGCTAACCAGGTGCACCCCTTAATGGCAAGTTCACTCTCCATCAAATGGATAATCCAAGCAGGATTATGTGTCATACCAAAGGCTTAAAAAGTGGATGTAATACGTCACTTCTTGGCAGTAAGGAATATGCTTTCATATTTATATTAAAAAAATGTTTTTAGCAGTCAAAGTTCACAGACTACATACTGGTGCATATTTAATAGAGGGATATTAGTAAAGGTTGTCTGTTTACTATACAATTTTTTTGTTTGTTTCAAAGTTGAACAGAGACAACTTGCCCACCAAGGTCCAAGTCCTCATGAAGATTGTGACTAAAATTAGAAAGGACTTTGCTTGCCATACCCCCAACTACCTGAGGAGCAGCCAATCAGAACAACCCAGGATCAGAAGCATGGGACAGGCAGGATATATAAAACACCACAGAGTGTATTCAGCAGCATGAAAGTGCAGCGATGGTTCCTTAACATTGAGAAGACCAAAGACAGCAGCCAAGATAAAAAGATGAAGCCAACACTGGCATTCCTGCTATTGCTTGGGACAGTGTTGTTCCATGTGGGGACCAGTTTCACATTTGGGGGTGACCGGGCTCAGTACGTCACCTGGGATGAGATGAATCTGATTGCACACGGTCTACTTCAGCTGGGCCAGGGCCTCAGAGAACATGCAGAAAAAGCCAAGAGCCAGATGAGCGACGTCTCGGCTAAGCTGAACGCCTTCAACAACACCATTACGAACCTGGTCAGGCGGATTGGGAACCTGCAGAAGGGTGAGGACGCGCTGAAGACCAGGACTCAGGAGATGGTGGAGAGGGAGAATTGGGTGGTAAACATGTCTGCCGAGGTGCAGGCAAGAACCCAGGAGCTGATAGCGGAGCATCAGAGGATCCACAGCAGAATGGACCAGCTGGAGGAGAGAGTGAATGGAATGCTGCAGGGACGGGAGGAGAGAGTGAACGGAATGTTGCAGGGACGGGAGGAGAGAGTGAACGGAATGTTAAAGGGACGGGAGGAGAGAGGGAACGGAATGTTGCAGGGACGGGAGATGGAAAGAGTGAACGGAATGTTGCAGGGACGGGAGGAAAGAGTGAACGGAATGTTGCAGGGACGGGAGATGGAAAGAGTGAACGGAATGTTGCAGGGACGGGAGGAGAGAGTGAACGGAATGTTGCAGGGACCGGAGGAGAGAATGAACGGAATGTTGCAGGTACCGGAGATGGAGCCGAACAATTGCAGTAACGATCACCGTGGTAACATCTTCATCCAGGTAAGAGAACTATCTGTGAACTCTGTGTATTCAAGTCATCTACTTATTGAGTTTTTTATTTTATTATTTATTTACTATCTGAATGTATTTTGAAATATCTATTTTTCCAAATCCTGTGTATAAAATACATGGGAGGCCTGTTTCAAATACATGGGAGTCTTTGAATATTTGTAAAAACATCTTAGATTTTTCTAAAATGCTACACATGCAAATCATTTGCAAGTGCTGTTCCAAGTACAATATTAATTTCTAGCTTTATAATATATATAAAAATATTTCCCAATGTTTTTGAAAGTAACTTGAAAGTAATTGAAATAGCACAATAAGTATTTCAACACCATTCTTTTCTAATGCTGATGGACAGTGAAAAGTCAGGTCCTGTATTCATATAAAGGGCCAGCTTCAACAATACACGGGGGAGTTTTCTATAGTATTATAGAGTCCACCCCTGTTCCTTCTTCAGAATCATTATCGTCAGACTTAAATATTGTGAACACATTGCCTAGATACGTTTAGCAATCTAAGCAGCTGTGTCCTGTATACACATACCATCACCACATGGGTTTGAATCCCTCCCACTGCTATTTCAGAAAAAAACTACATCTTTACCCCCGTCTCTTTTCTATGAAAAAAGACATAAAAAAATACGAAATAAACCTAATAATAAATAATAGTTACGGTATAGAGTATAAAACAGGTCATTTGTGTCACCTTTGTCCTCAGTGTATACTGGAGATGCAGAATAAACAGATAGCTGCCATGGTGAAGAGAATAAGTGAACAGCAAGAGGAACTGCAGACACAAAGCCTACATCTACAGGCCCTCCAGAGTGAGGTGTGTCCTGTAGAACATCCCTGACTGAGTGCATGTTTGTGTCTGTGTGTGTGTGTACAGTATCTGATGGGTCATGTATGTCTTTTCCTTCAGGTTAAAGAGAGTAGCCTGAAGTTAATCGTCAGGCAGAGACATCAGGAAATTGCACTCAAGGACGACACTAAAGTAGATGCTTTTGTAATTGGTAAGCTATACAAATCCAAAATAGAATATTTACATTACCAGCACATATTGTTGAATGTCCAGTAACCTCACAGTGCCTTGTATTCAAAAACACAACCTTTCCTTCAGTCCTCCAAAGGCCAGATAAACTCTCAAATCTGTTCTGTATAAACTCATACAATCTGTCACAGCTGTGGGTAAGGAGGGGAATGAAACAAATGTTTTTAGTTTTTTTTAACAACCACTGCTGGGAGTCTTTTTCCAACACATGCCATAGCTGTTCCTCATTCATCCTTTCCCACACACTCTCTGACAAGCAGTTGGCATTGCCCTCAGGCAACGGTAGACAACCAGACTGCTTTTTTCTTTAAGAATCAATACACAGTTCAATCACCAGGCAGGAGTCAACTAGGACAGGAAAGACTCATTGGGATCTTTTATATAATCAAGGCATGAAAATGTGACCTTCGAACACAACCACTTATTGGCCTAAACTGTGATCAGTTTGCAGATTATATTTTCCTGGGCCCCCTGACTTGACTAAAATAGGCCTCCCACGAAACCTAGTTGCCTACTCCTGACCTCGGTCATTATGTAAGTTACCACTGAATGTTTACTCAATGTCAAAGGCGAGGGAAAATAACGACACCCGTCCCATTTGACAAATGGTCACTGATTAAAAGCTGTGGTTTCAGAGTCAGCCCAGGACTGCCACGAGTGGTTTCTGAAGGGGAAGACACAGAGTGGAGTGTATACGATCCAGCCTCTCCACATTCAGCCCTTTGACGTCTTCTGTGAAATGACTGTGGGTAGGTGAAGAGAAACTCATCTCCTTGTTCTCTGTTGTAAAACATGTTTTTATCACAACCGGTTGGAATTTGAGCCCATGGATACGGGCCTTACCAAGAACCACCGCTTGGAACTGGGAAAACCCAATGGAACGTTCATTGGCTAAATGCTTAATTATTTTCTTTTCATAGATACTGGATGGACGGTTATCCAGAGACGGCAAGATGGATCCCAGAATTTCGACCAATCATGGGAGGCCTACAAAAACGGCTTTGGCAGCCTTTCCGGTGTGTTCTTTTTTATTTTCCTCAAGACTCGTATATGTACTCCCTGTAAATACAGCCCAAATAAATGTCTAAACACTGTAAACATTAAGGTTCCTAATTTAACACTATTTAGGTGAGTTCTGGCTGGGACTGGAGAACATCCACACTCTAACCAAACAGGAAGAGTACACGCTGGCGCTGGAGCTGTCTGACTGGACGGGAGAGACTCAGTCCGTGCAATACCCATTCCGATTGGGTGCAGAAGAGAGTAACTACACCTTGTACATGCCCGTGAGTTCACCTGCTGGCCTAGAAAGTGGCCTCACCACCGCGCCCTTCTCCACGACTGACAGAGACAATGATCTGAGCGACAACGTCAACTGTGCCAAGCAACTCTCAGGTATGGTTTTTCTGGACGTTTTAATCAGCGTTTGTATGTTTCCTGAACATTGTGAATCTGAGACAATGTCCTATAGCAGGTTTTTTTTGTTTCCCCACAGGTGGCTGGTGGTTCAGCAACTGTGGCCAATCCAACCTTAATGGCAGGTACGCTAGAAAGACCCACCTACTGCAAAGGCGACATTCAAGAAGGCAGTTGATATTTTGGAAGACCAACCATGCTCTGAGGACTACCATGCTGAAGGTCGCCCCTGCAGCAATTAAGTCCTAGGTGGTTCAGTATTGTAAGAACAGTGTATATAAAAGTTTGTTGTACAAGCAATATTGAGCTGGTACCCTTAAGCTAACTTAATTAGCCAAACCCAATAACATGTTAGCAAATTATCATGAATAGTGTTACTCATGGTAACCAACCAAAACCTCCGGGTAGCAATCCAGCATGAAGAGCCCATCTCACGATAACCAACCAAAACCTCCGGGTAGCAATCCAGCATGAAGATCCCATCTCACGATAACCAACCAAAACCTCCGGGTAGCAATCCAGCATGAAGATCCCATCTCACGATAACCAACCAAAACCTCCGGGTAGCAATCCAGCATGAAGAGCCCATCTCACGATAACCAACCAAAACCTCCGGGTAGCAATCCAGCATGAAGATCCCATCTCACGATAACCAACCAAAACCTCCGGGTAGCAATCCAGCATGAAGAGCCCATCTCACGATAACCAACCAAAACCTCCGGGTAGCAATCCAGCATGAAGATCCCATCTCACGATAACCAACCAAAACCTCCGGGTAGCAATCCAGCATGAAGATTCCTTTTAGGCAGGACTCATGTCATTTTCCACTGTCTCAGTGGGTACTATATCAGTCACAGTGACTGATGCACTGCAGTCCTCAAGCCCTTTCAAAGGGTCCAACTGGTGTGCCTTTTTAAAAATATCTTATCAGACTTTTATTTCTAAACTAACTGTAATATACTGTAAACAGGTACATTTTCTAAATGTTTTGAATGTAACTACATCAAACTAAATACCTAATAAAAAAAAAAAAGTGTGAGAGTTTTTGGGTTGAAATGTCTAATTATTTTGTGTAGCTTGCTCCTGCAGGTTTAGACAGTGGCACTTGGTTGTGAGAGGTTGTTGAAGGACTTCCTGTGTTCTTGACTTAGGCTGGATCAGTGTTCCGGTGCTTCTAAATTTAGACAAACAGCGTTCCTGTTCCTTCTCTAAGCAAAAGAGCAAGCCTTACTGGAACAAGCCTTATTAACACACACATTTTGATGAACATTGTCTAATGCGCGATTTGGCAGTTCCTGCTCTTATTTTAAAGCAGTCAATCACTGTGTGGGTGCCAACACATATCAGCGTCCACCAGCAAAAACAACTCCCACAGAATAAGGGATCAGTCAACCGATTATAAAAACATGTACTACTTTAACATGGAGATTTCCGTAAGGGTGATTGCTTCCCATACTAGGATAGACGCACAGATGAGAAGTATTTTCGATCTTTCTGGGTTTTACCTGAAGAGGCCAAATGCAGTGTCATCATGAAACATACAGCTCCCCCTAGTGGAACAGCTGATGATGCACAATTGTGTCACTAAAAAAACCTCAACAGCTGTTAGTTCAACACAATTTAAAAATGAAAGGCTAGTGTTATTCTGTTTCATCTGCATAAACTACAGATACCTTTATAAAGGCACAGGATTGCATGTTTTTCATTCTTCAAAATACCCAGTGTTTATTCTTTTTTAACATCCTTCCTATTCTTCAATTGTTGTCCATGTAAAAACAGAAAAAACAAGTCAGGTTACACCCACCTCCTCAGCTTGGGGGCATGTTGTTGATTGTTGGTGGGTGAAGCATGTGGATGTGAAGGGGCGGGGTAACATTACTCAGCTGCGGGGGTGGGGGGGTTGTGGGCTCTGTCTGATATTAGCCTTTACACATACTTTATTAGGAAGGTACCCGGGAGTCAAGGGTGACGATTACAACTGTTTATTATCACAGTACGTGTAGTCTCGTTAGTGTTCAAATTAATGTCAGTGAGGGAATGGCAATACACACTCGCTTATACAGGGGCGTGGCCTCCCAGAATTCTAGTACTATAAGCCAATTACAGTCGCAAGCATTCACAGAACACAACTTCCTGTGAACGAATACATATGGATGTTCTGTTGTAAACCAACATTCATAAGATAATTCCACAAAAATTAAGCAGTGCGGCCTCTCAGTGCTCTCCTGACTCTGGCCAGCTGATGCGGTGTCTTGTTGGGGTGGACCTGAAGAAGAAAGGATTACAGAGGGAAGAGAAAGCCTTGGCAAGAAAGCAACCATCTTACTCATTCAAATTATTTTGCGTGCGCTGGAAATCTGCCTTTGAGCAACGATAGACTCTGTTCCTCCTAATAATGTTAAAGCCTGGAATACAGGTCCCTCCCTACATATTTAACTCTGTGATCATACTTTCCACTTTACACCCCGAAGACACATCTCAAACATGACAAAACACCACCAGGTGTGTGGAGTGAACATCTAAACCCAATGAACTCTTCTAACGACTTCCACAAACAGATCAGTTGAGAAACCAGGAAGTCGCTGTGTCCTCAAGGAATCCGGGTAACATAAGCAACCGGTTAGGCCCGGGTGGAATGAAATGAAACGTTAAACAAACAATGAATTGAAAGACTAAAGCCGGAGCACATACTGACCTTTACAGCACAATCAGAGTGGTAACCGGTGCTACTGGACAGCGTTGCAAAACACCACAGGGGAGACTGCTTACTGCAGCTCCTCAGTATTGCCTGGGAAGCACCCAGAGATTGACAGTGAACCGTGAGTGATGATGATGATGATGACTCACCCGCCAGGCAGATTCTACTTGCAGAGCCTGTCTCCAAACCCTGGAGTTCTATGTATTGGATCAGCCGCGGGCAACCACATGACTCAGTTCCACAAAGCTTCTTGTCCATTTACTGGAGCCACTTCCTGGTCCTGAGACACACAAGAGTAGGAGAAAAGATGTCAGGAGCGCCATTAAAAACATGAAAGAGGAGAAAACTTTTTTGAAACTGGGGCATTCTATCTTAGTAAATCTACATTCGGAACACAAGCCTGGTCAGACCAACCACAAACTGTCAAGGTAGAAATCAGACTTAGTTTCAATACCTTATACAACGTTGTAGCCCAGTGCCATTCAACTCCAAATGTGTCAAAGCTGTCTATTTATTTTTCAGATTGAAGATTTAATAAAAGTGACAAACAATTGTGCAGACCCAACAGCTTCAGTTTCAACTTATTTTTAGAGACATTATTTAAAGAAAGTGCACAGACTCCCATACTTTTGTCCATGACTGCATGTGGCATGATGAAATAATTTCTCTTGATCAAACATGCAGGTCCTCCATAAACACTGAGTCTTGCAAGGAGGGGTTGGTACAGCACGCTATACAGCTGGCGTCCAGACCCCCAGGGAAATGAAAGCGCTCTGGTGAGACGTAATCTCCCGGGGGCCCTGAAAAACAACAACACCTATATAAATTAAAATCCCTAGAGGTCAAAGGAATATACTGTTGATGTTGCTGATCTTGTGGCAGTAACTGGGGGAGGCACGATTGATGTTGCCGCCCCGTGCCAAAACAACACCAACATTGCTCTCTGCATCTGTCAGCGTGTAGAGATGCACACAGGGTGGCGACAGACGTTACTGTAATGGGGGGGGGGGGGGGGGGGGGGGTGTTACTGTAACAAGACGTTACTGTACCAGCAGACACAGGGAGGCAACCCAGTCATTACAGTACAGAACTTCTGTGGCAAAGCCTTTTTTGTTTGGTTGTGTTCATTACGGGGTTTTTAGCTTTATGTGAAAAAACTAAACAAAAACAAAAAAACATTTTAAACAATTCTGGTATTGCTCCAAATAGAGAATAGACATTTTGCCGAATTGTTCAACATTCAAACAAAAACAAAAAAACATTTTAAACAATTCTGGTATTGCTCCAAATAGAGAATAGACATTTTGCCGAATTGTTCAACATTCAAAACCGATAGACATGAACAGCTCAAAAGCAACCGAAGACGTGCTCACAGTCTGTCTGCTCCAAGACCTCTTAATCACAGTTTACAACTTCTCTGCAGGTTAAAGCTGTACACCAGTCCAACAGAACCATGCAGGACATAGGAACCAGTGCAGGTCCTAGTCTGGGCACTTCTCTTCTCCTGGAGTGACCACTGCAACTTGTCAGTAGGGCCTACAAACCCTTGCATCTTGTCCAGCACACAGCAGCCCACCTGAGGTATAAACCTCCCAAGTACTCCCATGTCGCCAGCTTCTCTGAACCTTCTACTGCAGGGGTGTCCAAACAGTTCCACGGAGGCCCGAGTGTCCACGGTTTTTCCTATAAATTAGTTCCCAGTTCACAACTAAACAACCAGGTGGGGGTAGAAACTAACCTGTTAGTGACCTAATTAGTCAATCAAATACAAGGTCAGAGTGAAAACCTGCAGACACTCCGCCCCTACGTGGAACTGCTTGGGACACCCACTACTCTGTAGTCTCTATGCCAAGGCAAAGTGAACTATTCTGGCAGCTTTTGGAGGCCCAACCACCTAAAATATTTTGAGGTTTACTCTCAGCTAATAGAGTGAGATTTACTCAGCTAATAGCATGAAATCAATACACTGGTACATGTGAACAAACATGTTTAGCATTTAATGATTACTCTACATCAGGGGTTCCCAAACGTTTTTGTCCGATGACCCCATTTCGATATCTAAAAATTCTCGCGACCCCAACCATGTGAAGAAAAATTATATAATCGTTCTTTTTTTATTAGAGGCTATGAGAGTCAGTTTTAAAACATTCTCTCCCGACCCATTTTCATATCAGGTAACCCCACATGGGGTCAAGACCCCTAGTCTGGTCTACATAAACTGCCAAATTCCTTGGCTGTTTGATGTACTATATCACATGATCTGCAAATTACCCAGCCTAATTAATATGTACAGCTTTAGAAACAATTCCCGGTCTTCATATAAAACATGACATTAGTTGCACTGTGGGGTAAAGAACAGCAAAGCCAAACAATGTCTACCTGTGACATCCACATTGACACAAGACTGGAGAGGCAGGATATCTTTAAAACATTTATTTGAAGTTTTTCCTTTCTTTTTGCAAAAGTGCAAAATGCACTCAAACAGCCACCTGAGGGAAGTCTACATCTTTAAATAAAAAACAAGCAAAGTGTACATTTTTAGTACAAAATTCTCTTTTAAAAAATTGCACAGTTTGTGTATAATATATATTCATATTTTCCATTTTAAATAAACTTTAAAATAAAGGCTCAGAAAGTAAAATCCACCAAATGAAAAATAAAAATGTATTCCCTAGAATTTAAAGCTGAGGAAACTGGAGACCCTGTTTCATTTCTGTATCCGGCACAAATATACACAAGTCTCTATATATATATATATATTCTCTGTGCTAGTGTTTGACCAGACAAAACCTATTGCAAAGTAGTTAAGTCCTACTATAAAACATGGGGGGGGGGGGGGGGGGGGGGGGTTATTTCAACATTTCAAAGGAAGGTTATGCAAAAGTCTTACATCAACTTTTACATCAAGTAACAGAATTGGAATCCCTGGTTTTATGAGAGTTCACTTTTTCTTGAATTGTACTTTGCGTGTTCCAAAACATCAATTCAGAAATCCAGTTTTGCTTACGACCAGAACACATTTCCCTGACTTAAGAACTGAGCGCCGAGGAGATCAGAGAGACTCAGCGTCGGTATGGATGGAAGCCTGCTACATTGTGATTCTGTCCTCGAGCAAAAGCGACCGCTGTAGGCTGGGGCCCCGCCGCCGGTTGTGCTGCTGGTGCCCCATACGAGGCCGGCTGCTGGTTGGGGTCAGCGAAGGTATGGCCAAACCCACTAAGATCCTGACCATAACCTTCGAAGGTGGAGAGAAAAGAGAACAGAGATGGTGCACATTAACAACATTATTCTGAAAATGTAGCTAAAAATGTAAGGCTTGTTACATTTTATTTTATTAAGGCTTGTTAATATGTTAATGACAACATTAAATATCGTCTTCCTTACATCATTAGCCTCCGCGAATGCATTCCGTTTAGATGACCCAATTAGTAATAAGAGCTTGGAGAGCAAATCAATTGGTTGACTGAGTATCTTATGTCATCTGAACTACTGTGAGGCATAAACAAAAGGAACACAATATAACAGATACTTAATCAGTTATCTGGGGTTTGTTCATGAGATTGGGTGGCTCTTTCTCTGCAATCCACTGGAGTCGGAGTAGCAATGAACTGCGTTGACATTCAGTGAGGAAAAGCCTGAACTGTTCCCAACAGTATAGAAATAAAACAGAAATGTTGGAATACAAGCAAACTTCCCCACGAGGTGCTTTTAAAGTGCTCCAGGGCTGGAAAAAAGAAGGAAAAGCTAGGAACAGGGGCAGAAACAAAATCTAAAAAAAGCTAATAGGGGCAGAAACAAAATCTAAAACTGGGTATTGACAGTCTTTATTTCCCTCATATAAACTTTCATTGTGTTACCATTCATTTAGTGGTCATAATGACATAGCATATGGGGAAAAACAAAAAGTGAATTGACTGCCACCACACAGAATAACAGAATAAAAACAAAAAGCAAAATAAAATAATGCTGAAAATAGCACACCCTAAAGTTTTGCCAATTAGATCATCCTTTTTAACGGCAAAGCAATGTAGAAGTCGAATGAACACAAGTATGAACAGGTGTTATAATAAACTACAGCTACTTCAGGAAATGATGGTTTCAACACTCTGGAATCTAAACCCTGTGCCATTTTTCTTAAATCTGAAGTGGACTTTCCATCCGAAACCAATCATCTCAACACCTTGAATCCATAAACACCGTAGCTGTATTTTAGTATACGTCACTCAAAAAAACCCATGTACTTTGTATGCACGGAGATGCAAAAGTACATGCAGGAAAACAAGAAACAGGAGACACTGACGTGGCAGTTAAATGACCACACTGAACTGTACTGTGGTTGGAGAAGACAACCTACCTGCACTATTTCCTCCCTGCACATCCTGACCATTACTGTGAGAAGGACGCGCTGGGCCGTAGGAAGAGGGGTCCTGAAGGTAGTTACCAAGGCCTACCAGGGAAACGAGGAGACCAGGTTGACCGGACCCAGACAGAGTCAACTTTAACATTGTCCCCCTTCTCACCCAGGCCACCTGAGACTCAACACGTCGCCACACTCTCCCTCTGACTGCCCTGAGAACTCTGCTAGCTGCACACATCCGCCTGGAGTTGGAAACACGGGGAAGTGGGTGCGAGGCGACTCGCTAGTGCCTTCGGCTGCCTACGTTTTCTGCACTGAGTGGTTTTAAAACAGGCAGCTAATGGTAGAGTGCAGGATGGAAGGGCAAAGCAGAAGCATGAAACACAGAACTTAAAGCGGATTAGCTCACACCTGAAAGTTGTTGGGAAGCAGTGTATATAACACTACCGTTCAAAAGTTTGGCCTCACTAAGAAATGTCCTTAACTTCTATGAAAACATACATTAAGTTAATTTGAATTGGAAATATAGTAGCTTAAATGAAGAGGAAATATAGTCATTGACAAGGTTAGAAATTATATTTTATTGAAATAAGGCCATAACACTTTTTCCCCAGTCTTCATCTGTCCAGCGTCTGTTATTTTGCCCATCTTAATCTTTTCTTTTTGTTGGCCAGTCTGAGATATGGCATTTTCTTTGCAACAGTTTCCCGGAGTCGCCTCTTCACTGTTGACATTTTGCAGGTACTATTTAATGAAGCCACCAGTTGGGGAACTGTGAGGCATCCGATTCTCAAACTAGACTAATGTATTTGACCTCTTGCTCAGTTGTGCACCCCCCCCCCCCCCTTTCTATTCTGGTTAGAGTAAGTTTGCGCTGTTCTGTAAAGGGAGTAGTACACAGCGTTGTACAAGATCTTCTGTTTCTTGGCAATTTCTCACATGGAATAGCTTTCATTTCTCAGAACAAGAATAGAGTGAGGGGTTTCAGAATAAGATTCTGTTTCTGGACATTTTGAGCCTGCAATCAAACCCACAATTGCTGAGGCACCAGAAACTAGTCACAATAAACCTCGCCTTCTTTCTTCTTTAATCAGCACAACAATTTCCAGCTGTGCTAACAATTGCAAAAGGGTTTTCGAATGATCAGTTAGCCCTTTCAAATGATGAACTTGGATTCGAAAACACAACGTGCCATTGGAACACAGGACTGATGGTCGCTGATAATGGGCCTCTGCACACCTATGTAGATATTCCATTTAAAATCAGCCGTTTCCATCTACAAGTCATTTAGGACATGAACAGTGTCTACACTGTATTTCTGATCAATGTGACGATATTTTAAAAGCACAAAAAAATTAGCTTTTGTTTCGAAAACAAGGAAATTTCTAAGCGAAACCAAAATTATGAACGGTAGTGTAGTTAAATATAAATGAAGATAAATTGTAGCTATGCTGTCTTGATGAGATATACAAAAATGAAATAAAGCTTAAAATCGGTTACGGAGGTCTGTCCCCCCAGTGCTTTTTATTCACCAGGAAGAGTGTGGGGGAAAGAGGGGTGCTGACCGAATAAAACTACGCTACATAAGTTAACCGTGCGAAAGCCAAGGATAAAGAAAGTCACTTTAAGGAAGTGACCTCACACACGAGCACCTCAGACGATGACATCGCTGGAATAATCTGTACTCAACTTAACGGAGAGTAACGTCAGAAAACCCTGATGCAAGCCTTGTGCCTGGAGGCTTCTTGTAACATCTGTCAGTCACTTGTAGGTAAAGACTGGAAATAATACAACTAGGCTCAGACAAAAAAATTAAAAAAGTTTAGACACCACAGAGCTCATTGCAAAAGAGAAGCCAGTCTAGCTAGTATCAAAAGCTAAAAACATGTCTTTGACCTGCGCCCAGTAAAACATCTACCGTAATCTATCTGCAGCTTGGCGGGCACTCCCAACTCCTCTGTCAAAAAACATAAAACAAACATTGCGATGCAGGATGATCTAATTCAACCGTCGACTGCCCATGCACAACCCTTCGATTCTGCAGCCGCTCCCGGAACATCCTGAGAAGTCCTGGATGGGGTGTTCACGGCCTCTCCATGACCAAGCCGGGAGGTTGCGTGTGCAAGCGTGTGCATGCGTGTGCTGCCAGTAAAGCTACATGCTACCAACGTCAAGCTCTCGCTTGTACGTAGTCATGAGCTTCGGCCGTTTACCTCATTCCATTTCCCATACTGGCTGTAATAACACTAACGCAGGAGGGCGGGGCTCCGCTTACCGTACTGACTGTAGGAGAAGTCCGGCTGTCCGGTAGGTGCTTTGCTCATGTCCTGAGTAGGTGTGGTGGCCGGGGCAAACCCCAGCGGCCCGGTTCCCGGAGTGGTGGGTGGAGGCGGCACTCCTTGTGGGGCGTACTGGTCCCCCTGAGGCGTGCCAAAACTGTACCCTAAACCAGAGCCAGACAAAAGACAGGTGATCACGCGGCACATTATGAACGAGAATAGACAACCTTTCATGAAACGCTGACATTATGAGGAAAATTATTCTGAAACAATTATTGCAACAATAGTAAGGTTTTGGGGGCGATGTAATAATACACTTATCATACCATTTAACCTCCCACATACATATCTTGGTCCATTTCAAAAACCAGTTGATTGGGTAACATCCACCACAAGAACAAACAAAATAGAAATCTATTTGCAACTCCAGTAAAAATGCCTCTAAACGTTCCACATTTGCCCTGAACGGAGTCTGCACTGTGGTGAAGACAGCATTAGAACACACTATTTCATTCACTCAGGAGAGGTTGGTGGGGAAAGCACAACCGTGCGCCGGACAACGCCAGGCGTTTCCATTCCAACCATCTGGTGCAGCTACTGACCAAACTGAGGCGGTGTGCTGTATCCCTGCTGAGTGTAAGCCTGGGGCGCCCCGAAGCCCCCCGCCGGAGCCGTTGTGACCAGGAATGCGTTGAACGGTGAGGGGGGCTGGTTTGGAGCTCCACGCGCTGCGGATAAAGGGGGTCCGTACCCACCTGTGACTAACAGGAGACAGAAGTACCGGAATACCATTAACAGGTGCCATTTTAAGTCCTGGGACATAAACCCGGGTTGAAAGCCGGCTGACAGAAGACACAGCGTATTAGTGAACGGGTTCAAAATGAGGATAGCAGTGTCACTTTTTCCAAAGGCAACAGTCTTGAACTATGAAAGCGGAACAATGCAGGAGGAGAATGATGAAAGCCAGAGAGCTCAGTTGGTAAGTGAGGATTCCCACGGAGGGCCATTATGAAAATGTCTACACTAGCTCCTGCAAGTCCCTCTGGGTAACAGTATCTGCTAAATTACTCTTATGTAAATGGAAGCATAACTCCTAGTCCAAAGTGTCTATCAGTGCCCTCAGCCATTAAATTTGCACAGTAATAACACTTGCTTAACATACGTTAACTTGGCAATATGGATGATACAAAGTTCAAGGCGACATCCACGACACAAATCTTTTTTTGATAAGACAATTCACTAAAGAAAGCAAGCATGCAAGAGTTGTCGGAAACAGTGTGGTTCAAGGACAAAAACGTACCCAAGGGCTGGCCTGTAGACACCCAAACTCCTTAAAAAGAGAAAATAGTTGACCGTTTATTTCTGATGGAACAAAACACATGACATTTTTAACTGCAGTAACGCAGTTGACCGTTCCTCACAGCAAAGCTAAAGTGCGTGCAGAAAAAATTCAACAAAGCAAATGTTTTTAACAAACCCATCCGGTTTTCTAACAGTTCCCAATACCATCTTACCCTAGGCATAATATAATGTTTCACGGTCCGAAAGAACGAGCCAGGCTCTCTGCTCTGGGCTGCCATCCCACTCACCCTGAGGCCCATAACTCTGCTGCCAGCCCTGGGCAGGCTGAGGTGCCCAGCCATTGGCTGCACTCAAGATTCCTCTGGGCCCCCATTGGTTGGGTCCAAGCTGGCCAGGAGCCTTGCTGTCCCGAGGTTCAGCCTTTTTCACTTCCACCTGGACAAAGGACAAGGAGGGCACAATTTGCAAGACCAGTAATTTATCAAGAAAGCCCCTTCCTTCCCAGACCTCTGCCATTACTTATATTTCTCTTTAACATATCAGCTTGAGAGGGTTTCACTTATACATCTGATCTGGGCCAAAACACTGATGCCTAAGGCAGATAGATTTTTCAAATAGAAGTGCTTAAGAACATGTTTCTCAGGTATTTCAGACAAAATAAGTTAGAGTAATTGTTTTGTGAATATTCATAAATAGATTGTCCTTTTTTTGGTAAACGTTACAGTTACAATTTCATTAAATGTACTAGTTTATCTACCTGAGAAACAAAATTCCTGTCAAGTTGGTGCCCTTTAATTTTAATAAAAACATCTAATGTAAGGTCAAGACTTACCTTTCCCCGGCTAACGCTTAAAGAACCTCAACTATATTTGACTTGGTGTAGAATTGGATTGGATGTAGGATGACATTTTTATCTTATTATCTATCAGAATAAGAGGTAAAACGTGCAGATAATACAAAGGAACAGTTATAAGACAATTTACAAATGAATCTTCATACTGTGTCAGATAAGAGAAAATTGCTGCGGTCCATGTATTTAAAACACATCAGATTTGCCAATCTTACAGTCAAAACATAAGCACTAGGCAGGTTCTGGTCTTACATTCAACGAGGACGGAAAGACAATCCTTTTCAACAGACCAGATGGCTTGGAGGCTACCAGCCATTATTTGCCCTATAAATGTGTAGCATCACTTCCTCTAGCTAGCCATCCACAGAGATACCAGCAGTTTATCAGAGCAAAAAATGGGTTTAAAACTAGTGGGGGACGAGACAGAAATAGACTACACTCCATAGAGGTTGGGCTGTTGGGGTCACCTTGCATGAGGAGAATAAATGGCAATTTATCCTCTTCTTTAAGGCGGTGCCACTTTCCACGCCGGCCCTCTTCCTTCTCTGTCGACCTAATTCCGAGCACGTTTTCACGAGTGGCCCGCCGTCACCAGCACGGCTACCTGGGCCTCGTCCTGCAGGCGTCGCAGCTGGAAGTGATGAGTCCCATGACTACTGTACACTCCCCGACAGCAAAGCTGGGATTTGTCCCACAGTTTCACGTGCTCCACTTTCTAAATTTGGAAGTTACATTCCCTTACCGCCCCTCAAGTCCCAGCCTAAGGTAATGTCAACCCAAGAACAATCGCTCAAGTCAAGACCCGTTTCCAGCTGGAAATCAGGACAAAGTCAATGAATCGCCAAAAGAATGGCAAAAATATGGGTAGGGTCTTGTACATTCCCTACAAATGGATACATACTATATGTCAAGGTCTATCTGGACATTTCATCGTTTGAGAGATATATAAATAAAAAACATTATGGGGCCTTTCTTAGGGTAAATCAAACTACTTAACCATTTCAAATAAATGTCGGTAAAACTATTACAGCTATGGTCTCAGAAGTATATAATATATTTATTTAATATACTACAATTCATTAAAGGCTAGCGATAAAAATAAACTGCTGGTATCACAGAAATATTGTGTCAGGCACCCAATTAGCTAGAACTCCCCGTTCGGGAGTAGCTTCATCTGGCCTTCACAGATGGTGTGCCTAGATAGGTCCCAAAAAGCTCTTGAAAAAGATCCACCCATTTTGGTTCTCAGAACTGATCAACACAGTATGGAGATTCTTAAACTGAGGTCACTTAATTGAGGTTTTTGTCGATCATTGAAACAAGTTGACAAAGAAATATCAAATAACTCAAAAGTGACCTGCCAACAAAATCATCAAAAAAGAAAAAGAAAATAACAGAACAAGACCCATCCTTTAGGTGATTTCTCTGTGGATTTCGGGCTTTTATCTTACATTATATCATTCAAACTGGATAATTCTTTCAAAATCTCTAGAGCCTTTCTCGGCCCTTACCTTCAACAAGCCAAAGCAACTATGGTTTTAAGTAAGATACTGAATACCTTTTACACAACCTAAAGGAGAGGTCAAAATAAACAAAGCCTTGGGCGACTAAAAAAAGTTGTCCCTAATATTTCATAGGGGCGACCAAGTAATTTTTTGTAATATGTACAAGTAGGTCACTGAAATGTGTGGTAGTTCTTTTTCTTTACTCTTTCGAGTGCCACATGTTAGGGCACTTCAGCAGTGATATTCAAACATTACGTTTAAAAAGGACGTCATGAAAGATGGAACAACCTCATTGGTGGCCCCTGGAAATATAAGCTGTAACTCAAAAGGTAACAGCGCAAAAACAATGCTTCACGTCGCCCAAGCCTCCGTTTGATCTTGAGGGTAAAATAAAACTACAACTACACACTTTTTTGCCCATGATGTCGTGAAAATGCATGTTGACAGCCTGGTCCACTGATTGTTCGGCCTCGAAAGTAATAAATCCAAAACCTAGCCAACGACCAAGAGTGAATCAAGGTAGCAGGGTGTTGTGACAACACAAGATGAAGAACAGTATTGGGGTCAGCAAGACAGGGATCCATCAAGACTGAGCTGGGGGCTCCTGGGGTTCGGATGACGTTGCAGACTTCCAGTGATACACAAGCCGAAGATTAGGAGCTGGCTGAAGCATCTGTATGAACTCTAGATAAACTCTGCACCAATCCTGTCCATCCTACATATTAGCTCTCTTTTTTTTTAACACTTGTACTGTGTTCTTACATTTTAATTGTGGCTTGAAGATGTAATTAATATACAACTGTAAAATATTTATATCAAGTGCAGTCAGAGGAACTACTGACGAATATTAAAACGATTAATTTCAAGACATATACATGTTTGTGGTCTCAGAGCCTACTCTATATAAAGGGTGCCAATTGGACGGGGGGGGGGGGGGACTGTTGTTCCTTCACGCTGTTTCATCCAAACCCCACCTTGATCTGCCCCTTGGTATACTGCGGTGCAGTACAAACTGGCAGCATCCATTGTTAATGCATAACAGAAAAATGGAGAAACAGAAACTGTGCAATGTCTAAAGCTTTCTCCAAGCTTTCCCAAATATGGTATTGTGTTTTGAGTCAGCCAGGATAAGCCTAAATGGAAAATTACAATATTGCTTAAAACAGCAACACAAAGATATAGGCCATTTTTGTCTTCCGAATGTGTAAGTAATAACTAATAATGCCGTCAAGACTTTGCATGGGGGATAAACAAAGTTCCCTTCAAACATGGAGAAAAACTGAGCAATGTGATTCGACAGTTACTTAATTAAAAAAAAGATACACTGATATGAAGTTGCAAATCAACAAAAGCTTTGATAAGAGGCTGACTATGAAGCCACCGGCAGCTGTCCACTGAAGTGCAAAATGCCTAACCTAAGTAAGTCCAGATAGCAGTCATAAGCCCAAATGACTACAGTTGAGGCATTATGTCACAAGTTGCCCAGGCAGAATGTGACTAAAGGGCTGAGTAATTCAGCACTGATTCAACGGTCCGTTCACACATGAAATATTTGCAAAGGTCCTGGTTCTTATAAACTCTGAGGCGATTTCACAGCCCTGCTCTAAAGAAGAACTGAAGTTATGCAGTGGCAGCCTACTAAACCAGTTTCATTAAGTTAAACTTTCACCAGTGACAGAACTGGGTTGTGAGAACATCTCCACTCTGGGACCTAACCTGATTCCAATTAAATGTCCTGCGAGACAACCGATATTCTGAAACCTCTAATATTATGTCAAGCACTCCCCAAGCTGGCGGATCTACAAATATAAATACTATTCATTGATGACCTGTCCTAATTCAGAGTCAGAGCTTAGTTTAAGCATTTGCAAGCATGTGAAAGAATGACATATAGCGAAAGTTCAAGTTGATCATTTGCTGCGAATGGAAAGACAAATATCCCTAGACAACCACGGTCCAGCTCGGGCACAATTAGATGGTTCCTGACCATGATGAATCTAAACTTTGTATACACCCCAAATTGACAGCCTGCACATTCCATTTTGGGATTTTACATCTGGCCTGTACCTCTGTGATACCGCTCAGTACACAATAACCTAAAGGAGAAAAGACAAATCTTAAAGACACCGTTAATCACATTCAAACCATTCAACAAGGAGAAGGAGCACAGAGAAAGAAAATAGAAAAGGGCTTACTTACAGAAATACTTAATTTCTACATACAGGAAAACACTTAATATAAAAGGTCAGCTATGTCTAAATGAAACTAAAGAAAACTTAGTTCATAATGCTGAATGTTTACAAGTGTTTTAGTGAAAGAAAAGCCTGGATATCATCCTTGATCATGTTAAGGGTGCTTTGGTGTATCATCGTGTAAATTCAGATGACAAACTATTCTACTGAGTCTCCCCAAAGAGCTCAATGGATACTGGAGACGAGGCGTATTAAACGATGAGCGTCACCGACCACTGCATCAGTGCTGTGTGGGGACACGGGCAGAAGAAACCGCTCTGAGCAAACAGCCGGCCAAACGGAAGTCAGAACCATTCGGGAAAACAGAACAACATCCACCCCATAGACGTTCTGTCACCCACCCAAGCTTGTGATGTCAGTCAACTCGTCTAACCAGAGCTAATTTACAGAGGACTTATGATTAAATGGGCCATTTGTACGATTTTTACACTACTACCAGCATGTTTCCTTCCACAAAATTGCTCTCAGTGCCGGAGATATTCCCCAGAGAATCTGCTGCCGATTTGTCTATCAGTTTGCATTGACTTTTGGTCTCCTCATACTTGCATCAGACGGGCACTTGAAGGACACGCCCCGACTAAATAAACCCACTCATTTACCATGGGGATTAATATGGAGTAATGCTACTACGGTCTTGTTCATAAGGGAAGGAGAGGAGACAAACTATTTCATTGTTTAAGCCTTGTTAACATAAGAGGCAGGATTCTATATAGTGTACCTTTAAACAGTGACAAATGTAATCACAAATGGCTAATGCCAATTGTGTCCCTATTCTAGAGCTAAGCTGGTTAAGCTTAAGTTAGAGAAAAGGGGAAACTTGGAAAATACCCCTAAAATATAGTGTTTTGAGGTAGGTGTTCAGCCTTAAGTATATTCGCCAGTTGTTGGCGCCAATATATTTTAAACTACACATTAATTGCAATAGAATGTAAGCATGTTTCTAACAAAACTAGAGTGCCTAGAGCCTCAGAGGCTGTTAAAAGAAAAAAAAAAAAAGAAATGTTTGAAATTCATGCCAATGTCATCCAACTTTCTCACCATGTCAATAGCACGGCATGGGGAAAGTGACCAGTAGTTAGGTGAGGTGGCATCCATTACAAAGCGTCTGAATGAATGAACGATGAACAAGATGTTCCACTGGACAACACAGGGGGGGTAGATATAATTGAGTGTGGGGGAGTGGGGAATTGAATGTGCACATCCTCTTTGGGTCAGAATAGTTTGTCATGAGATTTAGAGATGGGAGGTATGGAAGAAACAAACGGGATCAGCTTTTACCTCGGGGCCTCTGTTTCTCCGCGTCATAGATCATTACCACCTCGGTGACCTTGGATTAAAGAAAGGAAAATACAGGCTGCATTAGGAGTAATTAGAGACACTAGTACAGACAGCATGCTTCTCTCAGTTGGGGGTTTAACACAAGGCATGTAGAATTTGTCAACATATTGCATTTTGAGCAAAGAAATTAAATTACAATAAAAAAAATTAAAAAACACTAGTTCTCTTGTGATTTTCCAATCAGCAGTTGCTATATTGGATTCTGATCAACTCCTAACCATTTTACATATTATACACCATAACATACCGGGTCAGACAATGCACCACTTTCCCTCCCACATGCACCTTATCATACACCAATATTTGGAGGGTCGACTTTAAATTTAAAATGTTTTAAGATTCTAGCTTTAATAGTGAAAATATTGGTCTTTTTGTCTAAATGTTTCCATGTTAATCATCAGCGTGGAGCCCTGCAGCACGCACCAAACCCTCAAAGAACTCACCACTCCAAATCTATTGAAATAGTCCCTGAGTTCAGGTTCGCCGCAGTTATGGGGGATCCCGCCAACAAATATCTTCTTTGATTTATTGCTGTCAGCTTTGCTGCCCTTCTGAAACATTAAGAACGGGATCTCAAAGCCAGATCGACCATAACACAGAGGACAAGACAATTCACCATTATCTAGTCAGACAGTGGAGAAGGAATTAGGTTCTCTCCTTCTGCCCTGGGGTATAATTCTTGACATGCCCCCACAGATCAGGTCACACTAGGGCGTACATTTCAGCGTTACTGTGACAAGCCATGCCAGGATGGCAGAGCAATTGGTTTTAAGAAAATTACCTCGTCTAACAATCTCTTTGGAAATAATTGTTTTTTTCTAAGTATTAAACTCATTAGCAAAAGTCATGTTGCACAGTACTCCCAAATGTGACAGATTAGATTTCTAGAGGCAGATAAGACCAAGGTTGAAAGAAGACAAGAAGAAGAAAAAAAAGAATACAATTCCCCCTATTCTACCAAGACCTTCCATAGAGGACACACAGCCTCCACAAAATGAAACACTCCTTACCCAGCCATCCTTAGTTCGTACTTTTTCAGGTTGCATTCCTCTGGGAGTACACGGCTTGGGGTCAATCTGAAGGGAAAGAGTGAAATTGAACATCCACTGGGGGGAAAAACGTATACGACATTAAATGTTCTCTCCAATTTAACTGCTGGAAAAAGACAATTCAATAATGCCTTCAAGAAATTGTATAAAGAACGTTCAATACAGTATCCGTTCCAGTTAAATAGCTAAAATCACCTTGACTAGAGCAAAAATTGATCAGTTCATAGAGCAATTAGTAGCAAAATACACTGCCAACAAACCAAGCATGCCAACACCAGCCAACTAACGTTATCTTTTATGGCAGTTCAACTAATAGCAATATAAACAAGCAACACTTGTTGGCATACAATCCGCCTTCTTTACATATTGCTCATCAGAAAAGGCATGTCTAGGGATATCCTTAAAAGAGAGAGTATTTTGTTTTCTGAAGAAGTCAGTGCGCATAAAAAATTCACTTGTTCATAGCTTTTGCACAGATTTGATCAGCATCTTTTTCTAATCCTTTCCTGAAAAATTCTTACACTTATCTCAGACTTAGAAAAGGCCTAATTTGAAAGATATTACCCTTTTCTAATTGAACGCGTGTACTCACATTTCTGCCATCCAGATTATGGGGTTTGGTCTCCAGTACAGTCCGGACACAGTTGGGGTCTTTGAATTTGACAAAGCCAAAGCCCCGTGACTGATTTGTGGTTTTATCCTTCATGATGACACAATCAACGACTTCCCCGTACTGCGAGAAATAGTTTCTTAACGTTTCTGACAGAAAAGAGGACACTGAGATAAGTGGGACAATCCTGTTCTAAAATCCTTTCGGGATACATACATAGCCTTGTGTGATGACATTATGGGTTCAGCAGATGCAAAGCATGAATGAAGAGAATGCATCGCTACACGCACAGGGCTCAGAGATAAACAAATACTCATATTAGCCAATCATACTGAATAGTATCATTATTTTTCTGGTCATTAAAAGCCCCAGGGGATCTGTGGAGGACTGTGGCTACTACACATGACTACAGAAAACACTGTCAGAATGACGAGAGGGGTGCAAAGACACACTGCCAAATCAAGCATGATACAGAGAAGGGCTCTGAATGCCCGCGGTTACATACAAACTTGGGTATGGCAAGATCTCAGCAAATATTAGAAGGAGCCTGCATGTGTGATTTAACTACAAAACACAGTAACATTTCACTCTTTGGAACTTCAGAACAACACATCCATGCAGACACTTCCAGTACGACAGTATGTAAATTGCAATACACCTAGTATTGATAGGTTGGTGGATAGCCAGCCAACTCACCCTGTGTTGTACTCCAGTCCAAGCCGCCAACAAACAGTTTCCTAAAATAAAAAATATCAAACTTTAAGCAAAACCTCATTTAAATTTGTTTTGATGACCAATGTGATCAATTATGCAATATACCTAGATGTTAATTGTAAACATAAAATATTTGTAGTTATTTATTTTTTTACTGCATTTGTGTTTCTGTAAATGCAGACAATAAATACCAAGACCAAAAGTACTGTTGATTATCCAGTTAGATAGCCAAGCGAATGTGTTGGGTCAGTAGCTAGTAGTCCTAAGTGGAAATTAGGTGAGTTGTTAAACGCGACAACACTTCGGGTCTTGTTTTGAATCCCCCTGCCAACGTATCCAAAAATAAAAGTGGAACAATACATATGTCAAATTAGATCATAAAGACGTTAGCTGACGAGAGAAAGACAAGATCCCTGGAGAGCTTGAAAGCGTTAAGATAGCTACTAGTACTGTAACAGCAGCGCTAGAGTAGCTAGCTAACGTTAGCTTGCTACACATCCGACGTTAGCTACTGTAGTTACTGTACTTTAATAAGACGTAAATATGCCAACAACCAAAATTAGTCCAGATTATAGTGTTCCCTCATATATAATTTGATATAGACCATTTAGATGGATCAAATCAATAATATCCCATTGGTCTTAATCTAATGCCCGCTAAACGTCCTGGAGAGTCCTCTATCAAGTTCAAGACTAGAGTATTCAAGCCCGCGCCAGCAACCAGCCGCTGAGACTAAGTAATTTAGCTAATGTAACGTTAGCAAGTTGTCTCTGGTAAAAAATGCACTGGTAGTATGTGCTGTGTGCCGTCAACTTCAACCAAACTTTTATAGTCACAAAATAAATTAAATTACAACTAACACGAAGACAGCAACGCTTCAACTCCAGTCGATGATGCGGCGCGTAATACTTCGTCCACTTATGCATAACGTTAGCTAACGACGTTAGTTTTAGTTTCTATTTAGCTACAGTACGTAGCTAGGTACGGTACTACTACTAGCTTCATATGAATTTTTCAAATACACTATTTCACATTACTTTGACTAGTTAACTAAACCAATGTCATGAAAGTTTCCCCTTTGTTAGTAGATAGGTTAAAGCCCACTAGCGTTTGCTAGCAACCTACGGACTGTAGCTCCAATACTTTTCAAAATGCTAATGCTGGCTAACATAAGCTAGCGGAGTAAAAGTGGTAATAATATAATTTGGGTAACATCTACCACAGTCCAGTAATTACTTGACTAAAGTTGAAATGCGAAGAATTATATATTAATTTAGTTCATCGTCGTTATTTAGATCACATCTTACCCAACTTCATCTCCGGCTAAGTTGCTGTTCATTTCTAAGGCTGGCGCAGGGAACTGTTGTGCTGTCACCGGTTTATTGCTTCAGTACTGCCCCTAGTAGCTAACGTTCCAGATATTAGAGGAAGGTCACTCCGCTTTTGGTTCAAACTGAATCTGCGCAATGACGACTTGTTTGACACGCACCAGAAAGAGGTAATAAATAAATAAAGAAGCAGCCAGTTGTGGGATATGTAGTCAAAATTGAAGATATAGCTAGTACATCTTTTCAAATGAGATCTGGAAATAAAACACTGCGTCGGTTGCGGAAGTAGGCTACAGACAGGTCCAGACATGTTCCGTGCAGATGATGCTGTTCATGGCGCTTGCAAAGATATGGTTTTTGGTTCGATTCCCAAAGGTGCTCAAACTTAAGAGCGTCTGCAAAAATGACTAAATAATTATAGGTAAATAAACCTGTAGTCCAATGTAGTATACTGCCTACTGTTGTTTTATTTTGAGGTGATCACGTCAATGTGTTCTACGGATTTGCTAGAAACAACATTGTTGTTGCCAAAAGCGGATACATGTAAATTCTGAAGAAGTGTACAACCGCAGTCGGACCGTACTCCAATTATTTTATTAAAAACATGTATTGATTACCGCAACAGACATCTACTCACAAGGGAAAATAGGCTTTGTATGGTTATCTTCAATAAATGTTTGTCATTATTATTGAAAGTCTGAATTGCAGGACATCCCTAAAGTAAAGCCGTTGTACTATATAAAAAAAAATATTTAAAAAACAGTCCTCTCCGGCCTGGTCTCATCGGACGTTGAGGTACAGATCCGCAGCTAGGGGCAGTAGTGAGTGACGTTCGAGTTAAAGTGTGACATTTTGTATATGCGTCAGGGTCGGGATTGGTGTACAGGCGGAAACATGGAGCTTAATCAGGGCCACATGTTTTGTTAATTTGAAAAAAAAATATATATATATAGTTGAAAACTAAAGCTTGAAATAGAAAATTTTAGTTTTGGTCTAAAACCTGAAAAATAAAACCATGTATTCAAACTAAAAATGTTTTCTTTCAGTTTGAATAACATTTTGATTAAATTCTGGAATTATTTTGAATAAATTATTCATTTTCATTTTTCACTTTTATATTTGTTTTCAGTTCCACATTTCATGTTTTCAGATTCAAAACATATTTTTTTTACGTCTTCAAATCTTTTTTTCAGTTTCAGATCTGTTTTTTTCAGTTTGAGACTTTTGGCACCAATTTTGCGTGGGGGCGTGGCTTCAACTCAGAATGGTGCATACATTCAAAGTCGTACGTGGAGGTGGGAGAAGTCATTGTTCCTGCTGAACTGCACAATCTGGCACAGTTTACTGCTCTTATAGTGTAATTGGTACCATGTGTTGTCCAAAACAGTTTTTTAAATGTAACCTAGTCACTGGCATCAGTTTAGTAAAAATCCCATGTATATGATGGATAGAAAGCATTCAGTCATAGTTCTCGCAGTAACACCATTTCCTGAAGGCAACATGACTGAGGAGAGTCTTCTGCCTTCTTTGTTAGGCTGTCACTCATAATTCCACGCCCCTCTGAATTGAAGCCACACACCCTCTGCAAAATCAGGGCCAAAAGTCTGAAACTGAAAAAACGATCTGTAACTGAAAAGAAAAAAAAAATTGAATCTGAAAACATGAAATGTGGAACTGAAAACAAATATAAAAGTGATAAATGAAAATGAATAATTTATTCAAAATAATTCCAGAATTGAATCTACATTTCATTCAAACTGAATGAAAAATTGGTACTTATTTTTAGTTTGAATAAACGGTTTTATTTTTCAAGTTTTAGACCAAAACTTACATTTTCAATTTCAAGCTTTATTTTTTTCAACTATATATATTATCAAAACATTTGCCCCTGATTTAGCTCCATAGAAAAATCCCCAACCACAACACCTCCCAAAAAAATCCACTCAATTTAACTCTAACAGCATTAAATGCAAGTTCAAGCCCACCTAGAGGTGTTTTTTTTTTGTAACCATAACCCAAACCTTGACCACAGTACACTGTAATCGCTAATTAACCTTTTCTGTTTTCTACAACCTAGCCCAGACCCTAACCTTAACCACTGTGATGCATAGGCTTTAATTTGAAACATATCGTATGTTTTTGTAAATTCGTAATATATGGTGCATTTAAGTATATTAATGTTGATGACATGATTTAGTAAATGCGTAAAATATTTCATAGCGTACTGAAATGGACCGTATTGAAACATAACTATGAATTCATCGGTCTCATACAAACCCGATTCCAAAAAAGTTGGGAAACTGTACAATTTTGAATAAAAACAGAATGCAATGATGTGGAAGTTCCAAATTTCTATATTTTATTCAGAATACAACATTAATGACATATCAAATGTTTAAACTGAGAAAATTGATCACTTTAAGGGGAAAATTAGTTGATTTTAAATGTCATGGCATCAACACATCTAAAAAAAAGTTGGGACAAGGCCACTGTGTGGCATCCCCTCTTCTTTTTATAACAGACTGCAAACATCTGGGGACTGAGGAGACAAGTTGTTCAAGTTTATGAACAGGAATATTGTACCAATCTTGTCTAATACAGGCTTCTAGTTGTTCAACTGTCTTAGGTCTTCTTTGTCGCACCTTCCTCTTTATGATGCGCCAAATGTTTTCTATGGGTGAAAGATCTGGACTGCAGGCTGGCCATTTCAGTACCCGGATCCTTCTTCTATGCAGCCATGACATTGTTACTGATGCAGTATGTAGTCTGGCATTGTCATGTTGGAAAATGCAAGGTCTTCCCTGAAACAGACGACATCTGGATGGGAGCATATGTTGTTCTAGAACTTGGATATAACTGTCAGCATTGATGGTGCCTTTCCAGATGTGTAGGCTGCCCATGCCACATCCACTCATGCAACCCCATACCATCAGAGATGCAGGCTTCTGAACTGAGCGCTGATAACAACTTGGGTTGTCCTTGTCCTCTTTAGTCCGGATGACATGGCGTCCCAGTTTTCCAAAATGAACTTCAAATTTTGATTCGTCTGACCACAGAACACTTTTCCACTTTGCCACAGTTAATTTTTCATGATCCTTGGCCCAGAGAAAACGCCTGCGCTTCTGGATCCTGTTTAGATACGGCTTCTTTTTTGATCTATAGAGTTTTAGCCGGCAACGGTGAATGGCACGGTGGATTGTGTTCACCGACAATGTTTTCTGGAAGTATTCCTGAGCCCATGTTGTGATTTACATTACAGTATCATTCCTGTATGTGATGCAGTGCCGTCTGAGGGCCCGAAGATCACGGGCATCCAGTATGGTTTTCCGGCCTTGACCCTTACACACAGAGATTGTTCCAGATTCTCTGAATCTTTGGATGATATTATGCACTGTAGATGATGATAACTTCAAACTCTTTGCAATTGTTCTCGGAGAAACTCCTTTCTGATATTGCTCCACTATTTTTCGCTGCAGCATTTGGGGAATTGGTGATCCTCTGCCCATCTTGACTTCTGAGAGACGTTGCCACTCTGAGAGGCTCTTTTTATACCCAATCATGTTGCCAATTGACATAATAAGTTGCAAATTGGTCCTCCAGCTGTTCCTTATCTGTACATTTAACTTTTCCAGCCTCTTATTGCTACCTGTCCCAACTTTTTTGGAATGTGTAGCTCTCATGAAATCCAAAGTGAGCCAATATTTGACATGACATTACAAAATGTCTCACTTTCAACATTCGATATGTTATCTATATTCTATTGTGAATTAAATATAAGTTTATGAGATTTGTAAATTATTCCATTCCTTTTTTACTCACAATTTGTACAGTGTCCCATCTTTTTTAGAATCGGGTTTATGTTTACATGTTACATTTTACGCTGAGACTGGATAAACGTGAATATGATTTCAGAATATATATTTTTTTGGATCTGTGCGATTAACCATGTATTCACATTGAGTAGGGTTGATCCGTGTGTGGGAGGGTTGTGTTTTAGGGCTAATAGGAGGCTCTTCCCTCTAGACTACTATACAATAAAATCCCTATGTCCCAAGTTAGTGAAGAAAACCGTGGTTTGGACAAGGGTATCCCCTTTCAGATGGTGTGTCAAATGTTGTTCCCGAAGCTCTGATTTTGAGCGTAGGGGTGTTAAAGCCAGTGTCATGGACACATTTCCAATCTGACCTTCATGACGACAATAGATATCTATCCAACCCAGCATGCTGGTAAATTTGAAAATGATGGAAGTGGGACTACTTGTTCTACTCTCATCTCTTAACACAGAATTACACAGGACCCACGACTTAATTGATCGCCTGACCAATATGCGAGACTCATGTCTCAAGCCTACACAATTGGAGATCAAATGCAGAACGAGTTAAATCTACTCAGTGATTCTAGACTTGACTCTCAAATGACCATCGGCACAATTGTTCTATCATTTAATTTGTCCTTGCTCTGGTTTACGGTGTAATCACAGACACCATGAACATAATCAAAGACTTCACTCCTAGTTACATCATTGCTACACGGGTGACTGATAATACCTCTAGCATATGACAGTGGTTGCACTTTGACACACATTAATGGATTTCAACTTTGATCCGAAATGGAAAAGACAGCTGGAGGTCATACATTGACAATGATGACTAGAAAAGTGCAATAAGGAGGGAATCCGTAGGATCGTAAAGTCTTATGAAACCAAGAGAGAAAATTCAAACAGCGTTTATTGGACACCGCCCTGATTGGTTGTACAGCACAGTTGAACTGTTTTAATCCTAATCCATGGAAGCCTCAAGACCAGCAGTAATTTTTAAAAGTTGGGGGGGAAAAAAAATGTCAGCCGATAAGGCGTTGAAAACTGCCGGAATGCAATTTGATAACGGCGGAGTGCTAGACCTCTGTCTGCTATTCGGGTCAATAATGTTGTTTAAAATAGACTAGCCAACTACAAAGTATGACTTATACCATACATAGTTTTTCCCCGTTAATATAAAATGAATATAATTATACATGTTGTAAGGATCTGTGCCTTTGATTGAAAGTATTGCTTTGATTCTCAGTCACCACGTCAGTGGCCCTAGCCGCTGCTACCCAATGGAATGCCACCTACTGACCAACAGCAGAAGTACGCGTCGTAGACGCTGCCAACACGTCTTGCCGAGTCAGCACATGACCCATATAAATTCCCACCGCCGCAAAAACCTCTCCTTCCTCTGCCCTAACGTGGGAACAGTAACCGTCCATTCCTCAGCGTTTGAAAAGAAACAAACATCAAAATGACCACTGAACAACCTATATTTTCCAAGGGAGAAGACTGCAAAGCTGGTTGGCACGACGCTAGTGCTGGTTACAATGAGACCGACACTCATCTCGAGATTTTGGGCAAGCCGGTTATGGAACGTTGGGAGACTCCATACATGCACTCGCTGGCTACTGTAGCCGCCTCAAAAGGTACAACACATCCTACATCCAAGCTGGTGGTCCCAACTAATACACGGCATAAGTCCACTTGACCGTATATTTACCGTGGGTAACTTGTAGTGCCATACTCTTACGTGAACGTAATGTTTTTCTTGCAAATGTGAAAAATAGAACGCAATAACAATTTTCTCATCGGCTTGCAATTAATTCAGGTGTAGGATTGTCACAACCGATTATCAATCAGCAATTAAAAATAATAATAATATTCTACCAATATGTTGCCTTCATATATGGTTTCTTCCCACGTGCGGGTGGAGTTTGACATATGTTGGCCATATGTTTGTAGTTGTAACAGGTGTTACACAGCTCATGGAGTCAAGTCAAGTGAGAACTTGTCAGTGCCAGTAATCATGGCATACAATACAAGGAGTTTATAAAGTAGAGCTCGCTATCATTGCTTTGGATTTTCATTGCTCATGATAATTGCAGAGAACTCTTTAATTAAATCCAGGTTCTTAATATAATTTTTGACCAGTTTGGCAGAGTAAGGTTTCTTTATGCTTGGATGGGACGTGTTATCTGATGGCATTTTGACTACTGAGTATAATATCAGAGCAGTAGCCTGATAAGAACAGTAGACATCAATAGGTCAAGGCAAAAAGATAGGGTATTTATTAGTCTTATCTATTTTTAGACTTGGCTGAAAGACTACTCTGTAGAATTCCTTCAAATGGCCTTTGACCTATTTGTCATATGCTTCCATCTCTTGCCTTTGCTGAAACATTCCTAACATTGTTATGACTAGGTTCTTGGCCTAGATGTCCCTCTTCAAACAGTTTTCAAAATAATTCCATCCAAATTATTAACTAAACATTATACTTTCTTTTACAGGTGGGCGGGTTCTGGAAATTGGGTTTGGCATGGCCATCGCTGCGACTAAAGTTGAGTCCTTCCCCATCGAAGAGCATTGGATCATTGAGTGCAATGACGGAGTGTTTGCTAGATTGCAGGAGTGGGCCAAGTCTCAGCCACACAAAGTGAGAATCTTCAACCTACATTAGGTTCTATTTAGACTTCTCATTTATATGTACGGCACTAGTCAAGTGTGTCCGCATTTTTGACCGGCGCTGTGAATAAACCAAAGTTCTTCACTCGTAGATTGTGCCCCTCAAAGGACTGTGGGAAGACGTAGTAAGCGGCCTACCAGACAACCACTTTGATGGTGAGTTTCAAAGTCAATGCATGTTTGTATTCTTCAATGGGTGAGATGCCTCAGAAACCTTTGATCATAACAACGCTTTGTCTTCCAAAGGCATTCTGTATGACACATACCCCCTGTCAGAAGACACCTGGCACACTCACCAGTTTGACTTCATCAAGGTAAGCGCGTCATGTCCAAGACGATACCGACAGAGAAAGCGCGGATTCCTCCTGTGCTAGACGTTTGAGTGGAAGTTCTTCGTAGAATCTTGTGCCTGTCACTTACAACACAGCCTGTCTCCACAGGGCCATGCCCACAGGCTACTGAAGCCCGGCGGTGTTCTCACCTACTGTAACCTGACCTCTTGGGGAGAATTTCTCAAGTCCAAATATGACAATATTGACAACATGTTCCAGGTGAGTCGGCTCTCAGCCAGTCAATGATCAACAAGTGATCTGTCTACAAGGTGCTTGGGGACACGTGTGCCCGGTCAGGCACCGAGCGCTTAATTTCTTTGCACGTGCTCTCTGGCACGGGTGGCACACCAGTATAAATACACAGCCGCTTCTATTATGGCCAACTCGACTGCCTATTTCATCTTTACAAATTAGAGTACTAATTTGCACCCCACCAATTGTGTCAGTCAAGTTTACAAGGTGATCGTGATCAGCCTGCCTATTTATTTGACTCCCTTCAATACTGTACCTAAACCCTACTGACATACCACCAGCAGCGTGTGCCATCCGCTGTCCTTCTTATTGCACGGCACTGGGTTATGGCACAGTTAGAAATCGTGTCTTAGTATAGGTTACTAATGCATTGAACCTGAACTGCAACTACTTCAAGGACCCCACGATATGATTCAATAGTGACCAGAGCTTTTTGTTAATAATTTTCAGGAGACCCAGATGCCTCACCTGATCGAGGCTGGCTTCAAGAAAGACAAGATTAGCACCACAACCATGGATATTGTCCCTCCAACCGAATGCAAATACTATGCCTTCCGCAAGATGATTACACCCACGATTCTGAAAGATTGAAGTGTCTTGATGCCACTGAAATGTTTTTTCTCACGTGCCTTCATTTAAAAACCCACATTAGTTTATTTAAAAATATATATTCCATATGCCCTCAGGGATATCAAATTTTCAATAAACAATTTTTAATTCTGTTAAAATTACTTTGTGTCACAAGGGACTTCTGGCCAATAGAATGCATTAGATTTCAACTAATGTTAATAATCATACTTTACATATAAACCTGCCTATACACCAGCAACCCATTTAAGATCTATTGTAAAATTATTGGTATTGTGACTAAACAAATCACTCCCCAATAATGAGAAATTCAAATTAAGCTAAATGTAAATACAGCCAAACTGCTTTTATATTTGTATGCTTAATTTAAAAGTGAATTCATTTGCTGGGGTGGAACAAGTTGCAGAATGTCTGTATGGAAAAAAATCTGGTGAGGACTTGTTAATCATTTAGAAGTCGTGGCAGCGGAGAACTCCATGCAGCTGAAAGAGAAGCGCTGTTTTAATACATTACACGCAAAATCATTCAGTATTTTCAATAGAACACTCAACAATAGAACATGGTCCTCCTCATATTGGCCTGCATTCAGGGTAACTGAATTCAAACACATGGGGTCACAGATCTCAGAGCCAGGTGAGTGATGCGTTATTGAAAACAAGACAGCTTGATCATTCATAACCTAAGGTACATGCTACTTTTCCACCCTAGAATTACCTCTACTACATTTTAAGCAGATTGGACATTTCCTGCAGTGCCAAAACAGTGTAGGTTCTGTGGGAACTAAATATTCAATTGTTTAGCTATACCTATTAATATGCATTGGACAGGACTACAGTTCTACCTATTGTTTATTTATTTTTTTACCTTAAAATCCTTTAAGATGTTTATATACATGTGTAAACAGGTTGAATTTGAAATTGCGAGTTTGATCAGACCCAATGAGTTGGTTTACATTTCCTTGCTGAACACTTCTAACATGCATTGGTGAATGAAATCAAAAGTAAAGCTTGCACCAATGTTAGATCAGTGATTACTTCAAGGAAGGAACCATATAAGAAGTATTCTAACAGGTAATTTAGTAGAAGACAAAAGCACTCAGCAGAACAATTGTGTTCAAACCACACCCTCTGCTGGATAAACACTGCACACATCTTCAAATAACATCTCTAACCAAAATAAGACATTGAAACAATCCTTACACACACAGTGTGCTTATTCAAATCCCTGCCAGTTTCATACTGGTCATTCCATGGAGGGCCAAGAAAAGAAACAATACTAAAGACAAGAAATTCCTTTATTTTTTTTCTACAGAGAAGAGGAGCCTGAGCTCAAACCAGAGACTCCTGAGATTACTGCCAACCTGGTTTACAGAGTGGCCAGACCACCCATAAATACAACATTTACAAACTGCCATGGACATACATCATTTCACTTGCGATACCAAATTCGTAGTTTCTTTTCCCTCTTGATTTTCTTCTGCAGCTGTAGCGTCCCGTAGAGGAGGGCCTCTGCTGTGGGCGGGCAGCCTGGAAGTAAACAACCACTTTCAGATTATTTTGTTCCCCAATAAACTTAAATAAGATCCGATCCTCACAGAGCTATTTTTATAAATTTTCCACATTGCCACGTATATCTGGGCCAGAACTAATAAAAGTTTTAAATACTCAGTGACACAAACCTGGAACGTATATGTCCACTGGGACGATTCGGTCACACCCTCTGACTACGGCATAGGAGTAGTGGTAGTAGCCCCCCCCATTGGCACAGCTGAAAGATACGAGACACACGAGAGCGTGGCTTAACTAACAGTTATATACGGTTACATAATGGAGTTGCACCTGCCATTTCTAATTAAATCGTTAAGGGGCCGTCATGAGAGCCATTTCAAACAACAGTCATCAACAGTACATTATCATATTAGGAAATAACAAAAAAAAAAAAAATGTTTTACCTTCCCATGGAAATGACGTATCTCGGCTCGGGCATTTGGTCGTAAACCTGGGGGGCAGGGGGCGAGGAGCAGCAATATCATTCAAACTGAATAACTGACAAGAGTGAATAGGATGCAAATGCATAAAACTATTCCCCAAAGACCTTGCGAAGAGCAGGGGCCATCTTGTTGGTCAGGGTGCCTGCCACAATCATAACGTCGGCCTGCCTGGGGCTGGCTCTGAACACGACTCCGAACCGGTCCATGTCATAACGTGGAGCAGCCATGTGCATCATTTCCACTGCACAACACGCCAGGCCAAATGTCATGGGCCACAGGGAGCTCTAAAACACACAGACGGATTTCACCGGCAGGTCAACAAAACAATCCTCAGTCCATCAATCTCTTTCTAACAATCCTCAGTCCGTCTTCGAAAAGATAAAAAGGAAAGGGGTCAGGGAATAATCCGGGAGACCCCTTTTTGATTTCATGTCTAATGAAATGGCATTTGGTCAGTCAGAACTATCTTTGCACCTGCATAGCAAAAGAGAGAACATGAAAACAAAGAGACCATATCTCCCTCTGGTTTGTTGAATCATTTTGACAGTTAGCCAATTCAAGAAGTGGAGTGAATCAGAACAGAGAGCACTTTTTATATTAACAACAAAAAGAAAAACACAGTCCATGTGCCACTGTATTCGAGACCCCACTTACCCTGCGGGCCCAGTTCACCAGATCATCCAGTTTAGTGATCACATACTCTCCTTTGCTGCTTGCTACTGCCGCCGGCTTGGCTGCAGCCACTGCTGTGCTTTTCTCTCTGACTGACACCACGCTAGAGGAGAGTGAGTATTACGTACTTAGGCAAGCCTTTATTCAGTAGTCCAGATAGTGACAAGCTCAGATGTTCACTGTATATTTATTTTACCTTGTAGCATTGTCGCTTTTAGCAGTGTAGTGCAGCAACCGTTGGTTTATCACAAATACTGAAATCGGCCTGGAGAAAATAAGAATATTGGATTGGAACTGACAGAAAAGCCTTCAATTAGGGCTGCAAAATTTCATGAACCTTCAATAACTCCATTGTTATGCAGTTGGAAGATATCCAAAATCAGAAACTTTCCCTGTATTGAAAGTTCACGAAATTCTACAATCAACCATGTAGAATACATGTGATAAAAAAAACTAATGTAACTATAGCAAATTGATAATTTTCTGCTGTCATGGATAATTAACACATTTGATTAATTAATTAAGCCCGATTACCAGTGACAGCAGAAAGCTTTCGTAAATAAAATGAACTTTTAAGTATGCTTACTTTGATGAAAATGTACCAAACGCGGCGAGGCGAGGAACTGCAAAGACAAAAAATAATTATCGTTATAGTCGATGTCAATGCATGCATGTACACAGACGGTATCTGTAGTTCATATTAATTTAAGATAATTTACCAAGGACACCGCACAGGACTAGGAGAAGCCCGTACGCACGGATTTAGAGACATAGCATCGATCTGACGTTTGTGACACGGCTAGAATCAGGTAACTGTGGCCAATTTACTATCTCAAATCATTGCTTGTATGTGCCACAACGGTGCCATTAGTTAGGAGGTCGATCAAGCTGCGCGTCTTTTGACAAAAAAATAAATAAAAATCAACATACTAGTAACAAACACACACCATTTGCTAATAGCCCAGCCAGCGCGGTTTCATTCTGTTTAGGTTCAAGTTAAGGCTAGCAGCTAGCTAGCAAGGTCAGGGATTTCAGCCGATCATGAAAGCATAAAATGACACAACCACAGTGTAGGTACAATACCACATCCATGCAGGCGTATGGAAAATATCACAACGTTAGTAGGAGTCGGACATTTTGCAGTTATATAATTATAACAGTCACCAGCTATTAGTTATAGCCAAAAACACCACTCACCTACCAACGCCGCCATCTTTAACTTGTTATAAGACTTCCGTTGATTAGTTACATAACAGCCATTTGGGGCGCTCTCGTCCTTAAAATAAATCAGTTTGCCTGGTACGGATTTACTTTACTAATCTTCTTAACGAACCCACGACCTACTGTTGGTCCTGCAGTTTATTATACCACCTGCCTTATTTTTTGAATGTCCAAAATGGAAATGGTTACAAATTTATTTTAATTTAAAAAATCGACCAGGTCACTGGCTAGAATTTATTTTCAGTGGCGCGAATATTAGTTCATATATACTCGGGTGGGCCTATTCGAATGTAAAACTGTAACCGTTAGCAATGAAGCTTAGCAACTGTTATAAATGCACACTAGAGACAGCGAAATGGGTGTTATGGCTTCTCTATGACTAGGAATGAGTCCACTGAGCTCCGGAGTTAAAACAGGAGCCAGCATGAGATATATGAGTTGGTTTTTATGTATGGTGTATGCGTGTACAATTTATGCTCAGGACAGTTGGGCTCTACATTTGAACTGCACTGCTGAACTAATCAAGATTGCTAAGAAGCATGGTTTCCGTTATTTGGAAAGGGTAAAACACGTATTTTTTGTTCATTATCATGATTTGCATTTGTATTTAAAGACATTTAACATACTATGACTACTAAAATTATAATACACCGATTAGCCATAACATTATGACCGGTGTGAAGTGAATAACACTGATAATCTCGTTATCATGGCACCTGTCAGTGGGTGGGATATTTTAGGCAGCAAGTGAAAATTCTGTCCTCAAAGTTGATGCATTAGAAGCAGGAAAAATGGGAAAGCATAAGAATTTGAGCGACTTTGACAAGGGACAAATTATAATAGCTGGACAACTGGATCAGAACATCTATAGAACTGCAGCCCTTGTGGGGGGTTCCTGGTCTGCAGTGGTCAGTACTTATCAAAGTGGTCCAAGGAAGGAAAAGTGGTGAACCGGCGACAGGATCAAGGGCACCAGGATGCACTATGGGAAGAAGGCAAGCCGGTGGAGGCAGTGTGATGCTTTGGGCAATGTTCTGCTGGGAAACCTTGGGTCCTGCCATTCATGTGGATGTTACTGTGACACGTACCACCAACCTAAGCTTTGGTGCAGACCATGTGCACCCTTTAATTGCAACAGAATTCCCTGATGGCATTGGCTTCTTTCAGCAGGATAATGTGCCCTGCCACAAAGCAAAAATAATTCAGGAATGGTTTGAGGAACACAGCAACGAGTTCAAGGTGTTGACTTGGCCTCCAAATATCCCAGATCTCAATCCAATCGAGCATCTGTGGGATGTGCTGGACAAACAGGTCCGATCCATGGAGGCCCCACCTCGTAACTTACAGGACTAAAAAGATGTGCTTCTAATGTCTTGGTGCCGGATACCACAGCACACCTTCAGAGGTCTAGTGGAGTCCATGCCTCGACAGAAGCAAAAAGGGGACCTACACAATATTAGGCATGTGGTCAGAATATTATGGCTGATCGGTGTATTTGTAGATATTTTCAGATGACAGCTTTTACTCTATGGAGCAAAGAAATGCACCAAAAAAATCACTTTTGTCTTTAGTGAAACCATACATTCACTGGGACATTTTATTAGGTACATATCTAGAATCGGGTAGGACACACCTTTGTCTCCATCCACGTCAAGAGCTGATGCTTTGAGCATTTAAAGACGCCCTTCTTCACACCACTCTTGTAAAGATTGTTTATTTGAATATTTATGGCCTTTCTGTCAGCTTCAGGGAGTCTGGCAATTCTCCTCTGACCTCTCATTACCCAGTTGTTTTTTACACACAGAACAGAGGCTAACATTACCTCTCGTCTTTACATGATTTGCCATTTGGTTGTTTGTGCTAACAAGCAGGTGTGCTTAATAATGAGGCTGGTGAGTGTATGGTTATCCCTGATTTGAAATTGGAAAAGGATTTTGGCCAAACTGTAGGCCTTCGATCAGAATGTGGTAGCCGCATGAGCTTGAGGCTACACAGGACAAGGAGTTGTGGTGTCCTTCTTAGACTGATGCCTAAAGACAAGCCACACAGACCTTGCTGAACATTATGATAGTTATGAAGATGAATATTGTTGTAAGCATATGATTGCCATTTGTTACCTCAAGAACGTGTATTGTGTTGTACCTTCAGGATCCGCTGGCAAGCTATGACATGAAAGATAATGTTCCCAACACAGACACTAAATACTCTCTGATCAGAACCAAAAGGTAAGTTTAATACATGACATCATATATCATGTATGAAGTGCACCAAGCTACGACGTTCTGTGTGGTTAAACCCCGATGGTTGTATAGGCGTGGAACTCGATGTGCCAGCGTGGTGGTTGCAAACAATGGGCTGTGTGCGGCAGGTCTTCAAATGTACGATTGGCGGATCAATGGTGTTGGTAGACCCGGTAAGACATAAAGCTGTACTTTTATTGTTAGCTTACCATTCTAAGAAACTAGGGAGTGATTCACAATACTAAAATAGCCATAAACAAACTGAAATTCCGTTCAAATGTGTTAATTGGAATCACATGCTGATTTTCTTAATTGTAGTCAGCCATTACTATGGATATGGGCTGCTGGATGCAGGGAAACTGGGCGACTTGGCCAGTAAATGGAAAGCAGTCAAACCGCAAAAGAAGTGTAAAAGTGACATCCTTACCAGAGCTTTGTAAAGGAAATATCCTTGCCCCCACATACTGTACATAGTCAGTAGGGATACAGCCACTTACCATTGTGTTCAGCTGTTTATAGTACACATACAAATGGTTATCAGTGCTGTTTGACAATAAACAGGCAGTCAACCAACTCATAACTTGGCTGGTTGGATTTGTTATACTTTAGGAGCTTGTCCAATAGTAAACTCTGCAGGAAACTAACATTGAAGGGGAATGTGACAGCTTGTTACGGCAACAGGAGCTGGATTCGGTCTTTGGAGCACATCCAGGCTGATCTCACACTGACCTGTAGCGGGCGAGATCTCTCCATCACCCTCGTTAGTCCAAAGACCATCTCTAGTTTACTCAGAAAAAGGTGAGACACAGAATGGTGATGACCTTTTCCCACATCTTTATGTGCTATGTGAGCAACAGATGTAGAAAAACGTGTACTTACTGTAGTTGTCAAGTAGGATACATTTCGTATTTGGAAAGAATCAAGGGTTCCAACAGCGTTGTCAAACATATGGCCCGAATCTGAGAAATTAATTCAACATACTCAAATGTTTAAGAACAAAGTAAAACTGTAGAAATGCTAATTGACCTACAGGCATTTTCTTTCCGTGCCCATATTGCTAAAAAATAAAATGTAAATATGACCTAAATAAAAGCCACACAGTGAGAATTCTTTGACAAGAACTATGGATGGAAAACTTGCCAGTGCCAATTTTCACACAGATCTGTATTTGAAGAGGGAAAGTTACCAAGGGGGCAACATTTGACACCCTGGTTGACAATATGCAACAAGAGGTCAAAGTGTAATATGTCTTTCGTGTAATAAAAACCTCTAATGTTGCGTCCCAGGCCTTACGATGAAACCTCTGCCGGATTGTCAGACTGGGCCTTTATGAGTACACACTGCTGGGGTGAGGGTCCCTCTGGGTTTTGGGTTATACAGATGGAAAACAACGGAGATTCAACTGACCGAGGTACCCTGACTTCAGCTTTCGATCGCGGACAAAAATATGTGAACCAGAAAACTCTTAGTAATTCTTGACTAGCTCATCCTGTTCAAACACACTTTCCCAACTCATTAAAAAAATGATAATCAATGTAGACACAAACATTGTTTTTTCAGCTCTATTCTTACAACACTTAAAGTCTACAATAGGATTCATATGTTTACAATGTGCGAAATAAACACTTTCTAAAAGCCATCTAAACACCAATTCCTATTTTCTTCTTTCTTTCCGCTTGTAGGAACCCTGTTTAAATTGAAACTGGAGTTGCGTGGGACTGATGAACGCATGTCTCGTCGCCGCATGCAGAGGTCGGCAGCGCAGCAGTGTGCAGTGAGGATGTCCGACGGCAGCTGTGAATGTAGACCGCAACATTAACCGTACCCTGAATTTAGTTTACCAAAAAAAACAGTGTCCTAGGCTGGTCCAACTCCTGTCGCCTCTATCTTTCACCGCGTTCCTGTCCGATAACATGAAAAGTCTCTAAATATTTTAAAACAAACGCTGCACGTTGTAATACGTCTTTCCGGTTAAGTGTGTCCCTCCCGTCCCGTCCCCCCAGGTTGTGTCCACCCCCTGTATGTATTTGGGAGCATCTGCCTGACGTCTTGTCCACCTCGCTACTACGAGTCAGATGGAGACGGCACTCGTTTTCATCGGCGGTGCCTGCCCTGCCATCGCAGCTGTCACACTTGTTCCGGCAAACAGGAAACCGACTGTCTGGACTGCCCTCCGTATTCCACCTTGGATTCCAGTCTCAGCACCTGCAGTCCCCTGGTGCACCCCTGGGACCACAGAGTGACAGTCGGCATGGACCGGACGGCTGTGGTTCTGTGTGTCCTGGTGGGGGGGCCCTTGGTGGTTTTGTTCGCCTTCTGGGCGATGGTATGGATGGTGAGCATGGTGCTTTCGCTATGTGTTTCTGCCAGAAACCACACAGCCGGCAGCCCCGGTCGAGGCAACGATCAGGAGGCTGGGGATGTCGAGATGTTCGTCTTCGATGTGACAGAACGTCCAGCAGAGAACGCCGTGATAACATCTGCATCCACCGACATTCCCAATACTTGAAAAGTAAGGTGACATCCAATATTGCCTACTTTGATGCTGACAAACAAAAACAGAAGAAAGCACTTTGCAAATGGCTTTTATTGTTACAAACGTTTGAACAGAATATACATTTCTTTTTTGGACCCAAGTTGTATTTAGTGGTTTTTATGAGAATATCCATCCATTTGCGAATATAACTTGTAAGTCAAAGTACTTTACAGAACATTAAATATAGGCACTGGAATAGCTTAAAAGGACACACATTTAAAAGTTGAACACTGTTCAAAGATTTCCTCCACAGCTAGGCGGAAGAACGGCTCTTGCATTTCAGATAATAAGCATGAATCCACATAAAAAGGTCCTGTATAAGAGTAGCAAAATACAACTTATGCCTTTAGAGACTCAGATGTTCGTGGCATTCTGTGTAACTCAGCTCAACCACAGGAATGAGATATTTCTGGAATAAGCTTTTTGTCTTGAAGTTAAAAAGGACAGTGCTGTCCTCCTCACTGATTTTCCAGGACGTATGTGGGCATGACACTATCAGATGTGACACTGGAACTCAATGACGAAGGGGTTGTCAGGTTATAGAGTGCGTCGTCGGAGCCAAAAAGCAGTTGTCTGAGGCTCAAGTCATACAGGCAGTACAGATTGAAAGCCACCATGACAAGAAGTGGGAAAACAGTAAGCCCCGATCCAAAGCCTCTCCAGGGGCTACACATGTGGAGGCAGAACCAGTAGATGAGCCTGCGAGAACAAAATAGGTGGGGGGGACTTAAATCACGTCCAGCTTCACAATGTACATGGTGACACCTCAGAGTTCTTATTCAGTAGGTAATTAATGGCTTTGAAACAACTCACCTCCCTCCAACGAAAATGCCTGTCAAAATGGGCACCACCCTCAGCTGGTCTTGAGGCAGGAGTGTAGCCAGAACCAACAGATTGAGAACATAGAGAGACAACTGCTCGGCAGACGCAGAGACAAACAGCTGCTGTAAGACTGGTCTTCTGGGAAGTGCCTCAGCTGGATTCAAAGAGCCAGAGCAGAACTGGCACATAGCAGCAATCAGCATAGCTAGAGGTGGAGCAATAGGTATGTTTAGTGTACACATTTGGAAACCACACACAAAACACTTAATGATGAGTTTGATTATATCTAGCATTATGTTTCTTAAGCATCCTAGATTGGAAAGTATCTGCTTTTGAACTGACATTTTTGACAATACCCTTCTTTCCAGCTTAACCAGCGATTAGGTGAAATAATTCATTTTTACAGCATCTTGCTTTAAAGATGAGGAAATGAGCTGAGGAAAGTAATGGGAAACTATTAGGACACAGCCCAGGAGACTGGAGAACTAGTTACCCTCTTCTATTCTAGTTTCCATGCTTAAAAGCTATTTATAAGAAAGGGGAGGAAATTGCCAGTGTTCTAGAAAGACTTGCCTTGAGGTTGAATGAGTGTACAATTAAATACTAAGCCTTAGATTTAGAAGGACTACAAGAGATGTGGACAACCTAAAATCTTTTTTTTCTCTTTCTCAAGATTGATTCATTCCACTTAACAAGTATGTTTTTAGAGCTCTGTATACAGGCACAGTTGTTTGACTCTAACATGAAGCAGTGAGCCAGACGTACCCAGTAAAACAGGGACAGCAGCTATGGCACAGCAGCAAAGTGTGAACGTGAGTCGGCAGCCCGTGTCAGGACAGTTTGGGGCATCTATGGGAGCATACCAATAGAGGGCATAGAGGATCCCGGTGGAGAACACCAGGGAGGCCAGGACTGAGCACATGGCAGGAACACGGCCACTTTGGCAACACTTGTAGCAGCAGGGTCGTTCCCCGTCTGCCCCCCCAGGGACACCCCCACAAGTCTCTTGATCTTGTGAACTCCACATAGTCAACTCTATGCTCTCTGGCGGCAGGCCAAGCAACGGTTGGCCTTCTTCACTGGTGGACTCCAGGTTGTTGTATTCTGGACTCTGTCTCTCTGTGCCTTTGCCATTGGGAATGTCTCTCAGGGAGTCTGGATTTGGAGTGCTGATGAGGTTTTCCATTGGGTCTTCCAGACTGAGCACTGTAGCAATCGGACTGGAAATAGTTCCATCCTGAACTCCCTCTTCCCCCTTGTGCGGTCTTTTTCCTTCTGTGAAGCCCTCGTCGGGTTGCTGGTGGCAGGAATCAAGCGCTGTACAAAACAAAGCATGCATCATCCTGTCACAATATGAAGTGAGTGGTGTGAAAAATGAATGCCACACTAATAAATCTGTCTGTCAAATGGCTGCAATCTCACCTAATTGGCAGGTGTTTAATTCAGGAAAATCACTGGTTTGATTATCACTTACGAACGAGTTCATCGGTTGGCAGGACTTCCAGAGAGTGGTGAGAGGCAGTGACTGAGTGAGAAGAGGAGTTGAGCTCTTCCACTGAAGATTCAGGACTGTCTGAGACTGGTGCCAAGGAGATCTGAGTGTCTAGGTCGAGGAATGGAGAAAATGACAGCCTGGCAGGGTCAATATCCTGTAGTTGATTGATGATGTCACTGATGGACTCTTTAACACTGTCAATCTCCTTCCCATCTTCTGGGTTGGTGGCTTGACGCCCCGTCATAGTCACACAGCCTACAGAACAAACAGCAGGTTTATATTTTCACATCTCAATAACTAAACATAAAAAGAAACGAAAATTCGATAGTTTTAATATTGGTTTTATATACGCACGCATAAGTTAAAAGGGTCTGCCCCATTCGCGCCAGCATCATGAACATCTGGGAATTCATTTGGAATCGGCCTTGGGGCAGCGCCAATCGTGCGGGTCGGATGGTCGTCTGATTTTAAGACACGCAACTAAACGAAACCCGTCACGAGTAAGGGAGATTCTCCAAACAAAAGACGGATTTGCTATGTAGTCTATAATATTTCTATCGCTTTAACAAAAGGGGTAACACCGACTTTGCCGAGGCATCAAATTAACAAAAAAAAAATGTGACTGGAAACTACAGAACGTGCATGCAAGATAAAAACTGGCATTTGCTGTTTAGCCTATAGCTACTTGCAGATTAATTCATGACAATTGCATTTACTAAATCGTAACAGGACCCAGTATTTTCTCTATTGGGATGGATTACCTTAAGGTTTAAGTGATATTGTACGATACTTATAAATATATCAAATTAGGCTACAACTTGAACATGGAGTAAAAATAGCCTCATCATTTATGTCGGACTAAGTCAATAGATTCGTTTATCCAATAAAACCAATAATCCATATGGCACCGCCGGACAAGATATGTCCATACAAGAGTGCAATTATTCGTATTGCTCAAGGATGCCAAAAAGAAAAATGCTACTTACTTTTCAAATGGATGCAGAATTACAGTTGATGTTTAGGAAAAGTCTTTCGTCCGTTCGTTTTTTGTAGCTTCCTACCCCCAACTTTTCTTCTAGTAGACTATACTGAACTTCTGAATCAAATTTCAAGACGGACAAAATACTACGCTTTAGCCCCCGCCCACACTTTCTGGGTACCAAGTCACACAGGCCATATGGAGCAAATAAATCCATAGCGAAGGCTATACTGGGGGTTGGGGGTTTCAGCTGGTGGTTCCAAATATTTCGAAAATAAATCAGCCTGTGAAGTCAGATGAAGGTCATCATCAAAATATCCGTTGTTTTGGTCCAATCTGAATACAAAAATAAAACAATCCGAATAAAAAATATATAACAAAATGTTCACATCTGCACGCAGATTTGCAAGCTCTTCACAATTCCTAAAGCGGTCTGAAACGGACTCACCACGACTTGAGCCAATTTAAAAATGCCTAGGTGGTGCCAACTCAACCCCTGAGTGAGCTATATTTGTGAAGCATATGGAAACGGTTGAGACTTAAGGTAAGCGAATAGGGAAAGCGACAATAGAAGAAATGTACGGGTAACAATGTCACTGCAGGTTTGGAGGCTAAGGGGGAAGGGATAGTTTTAATTTTGAATATTCATTATTGGGTCATGATAGTCACGTCACAAATTAGACCACACACAAATGCTGAAGTCAGGTGTAGATTACAAAGTCGTCAGTTATATTTTGCTATGGGCAGTATGGGTCAAAGTGTACCACAAACACTCGAATCGAATTAGGCCTGCCTTGACCCCAAAATACTTTATTCACACAAATATGACAAACCCTCAAGGCTGAGAATGACTCTCATAGTACATATTGTTTTATTATCTATAGTTAAACTTGCTTGGTGAAGAATCAACTTAAAATAAAAGAATATGTACATGATTGTCATTGAACTAAGATTATAAATAACAGTGTTGACTCTTCACATATGAAGCATGCATTGAGTATTAGGAACAAAATGTACAAACTGTTTAAACTGACAATATATCAGGATCTTATTTTTAAAAGACCCAGATCGCAGTAAAAATGTCAAAAGAAAAGGGTGATTTTTCTCAATCCTCAGAAAGCAGTCTGTGAAAGTGGTCCGTTCTTCGCTTCAGTACTTCCCGGAAATCATCCTACAAAAAACACATTAACAATTGTGTGAAATACATGTAATGGCCCGTTTTCTTTGAAATTAATTTCCACAACACAAGTTCACTTTATTTTCTAGAATACTAACAAAGTGCTTAAAATTGGACAGGGTTAGCTCTTCAACTCTTTCCAAACCCAAGGATATGTTTTACACCCACCTCCCAAATTAGACCTCAGTAGCATGTGACATGTTAAGTCAAGCTTGATTTAATGCCTAGAAAACACTCGAGTAGTTATGGAAGTGTAAATTGGTTTCTTTAAAGGTGGGATACCAAGGAACTGAACTTACTGCTCCAGAGAGTCTTTCAAGGTACGGGATGAGTTTCTGAAGTTCCCTGTCCCCCTCATCCCCAGACCAGCTCTTGATGGGCAGCATGTTCATCAGCTGTAGACAAAAATACAGTAAGAAGTAATTAAAATGTCACTTCTGTTTGAAAAAATAAAATAAACGGCATATATTGAATGAAGTAGAAATGAAATCTAGGCAAACACACGTGATAGGGATAGGTGTGTGGAGCATTGTCCAAAACCACTGTCTTGGCAAGGTCCCTCTCCAGTACACCCAAGTCCTTGACATAGTGTCCCAGAACACAGGTACAGTCCTGTTGATATAAACGGTGTCTAGAAAAGGAAAAAAATCTATAAAATCTTATACAACAACAAAGATGCATCCACAAACTCCCTGAGTACAATGCCTTCAGAAAGTATTCAGACACTTTCCCCACATCTTGTTGTATTACAGACTTAATTTATAATTAAATATATATATTTCCATAATGACTAAGCAAAAGCACTGTAGCCTAGTATACAAAATCTCCAAAACTAACTAACTACACAGCAAACTAGTTCAACAGAGAGTTTCAAAATTAATTTCTTATACCGAAAAAGCCTTCTCTTCGGGTCCAAAATGTCCAGTATTTTCTCTGCATAGTCCTTCTTTGCAGATGTATAAATAAACATCTGAAAACCCAAATATGATACATTTAACAAAAAACATCAGAAAAAGTTTGGCATACGGTACTGCACACAAAATACGATATGTGCAGTTAAACCTAGAAACATACCTCAAAATGTTTTGTCATGGCTTCCAGAAATTCTTTCACATATGGTCGTAGAATCATGTAGACCTATTGAGGTAAGAGAATTAAGACATTATAAAATGTTCTATAACTGTCCTTATGTAAAAGCTCTAATAGAGGAAGCTGTTGAAAGGAGAAATGGGGTTCCTTTGTTCCACAAAGTCAGACTCCACAGCTGAAGGGAGGCCACAAAGACATATTTGAATGTTTGTTTCAACACACAAATATAGAACAAGGAGTATCAACATCAAATGGTTGTGCTGAATGGAGTGGGAGATGTTATGCTAACCAGACTCTGCTTTAAATTGAGGGTATTTAAATCCTGTGAAATTGGAATTACAGCTCTTTTTATACACTATTCCTTAAAATGGAGGGACAAAGTAATTGGAAAAATTGATTAAATCTTAAATTACTTATATTTAGTAACGGTTTACAAATCCTTTGCATTAGACTTGGGCAATACATTGACGTCACCAGATGCAATTCTATCTTCCCTTGTAATGCTGTACCATCATCAGTAAAAAGAAGAGTGAGCCAGTTCCAGTGGAAGGCATACATGCCCAACCATGTTTCACAGACAAAATGGTGGACTTTGGATCCCGGTCAGTTCTTTTCCTCACACTTTCCTCTTCCCATCACTCTGGTATACGTTAATGTATTATATATATATATATATATATAATTTTTTTTTTTTTAAGTACCTGAAGAACATTTCACCAAAATAACCATTTCGTGTCTTGTTCTTGAGGCTTACCGACTGGTGTGCATCTTGTGGTAAGCCTTCTGAGGTTACGCGGGTCAAGGTCCCTTTGACACATCTGTGCATACATCCTGTAGAGTTTACTTTATCGGTTTGACATTTGAAATAGTTTTTCCTCCTTCACAACAGACAGCATTCTTAAACCATCCACTGGTGTTATTTTGTGGTCTACCAGCCTGTTTGCTATTGCTGAGCTCACCGATCCGTTCTTGATTCTTAAAAAGTATAATGTAGTTCGTTGACATACCTTGTGATTTCTCCACCTAATGATGGCCAGCTTTACACGTCTCATGTTGAGAGACAACCGCAACAGACTGCACATTTCTCACCTAGTATTACCTTTAAACGCTGATACATGAACTAACAACACAATGAACCACCTGACCAAGAATCTGCTAAGAAGCCAATTATCCTATTACTTCTGGTCTAAAATGGGGAAGAATAAGCATAAAAAGGGTTATAAACCATGAACAGTGTAGGAATTATGTAAACATACTCAAATTAAAGCTGAGTCTGCACCTCTTAGTCCTTGTTTCATTTCAAATCCAATATGCTGTTACAGAGCAAAAACATTTGTCCCTGTCCAAATATGTGGATTTCATTGTACATAGAATTTAAACAGAACTCTAAAACCTGAACTTTAACAAAGGATTTTTTCCTCAAAGCTCCTAGTGTCCTCCTTATTTCAGTAGACACATAAAAAGCTAATTATGAAACTTCTATTGAGTGAATTAAGTCTCAACCAGCAAATAACCCCTTCAACTTTATGTTGACCAAATTCAACTATATCCGTATATCTCCTCACTTAGTGGGCAAAAATATAAATACAGCCCTGGAAAAAAATCAAGAGACCACTGCAGCATTTTCTGAGTGAGGAACAGAAGGGTTAAAATTTAGAGACCACTGCAAATTGAACGAGTCTGTTCCTCACTCAAAACTTTCCTTTCCAACTTTTTTGGAAAGGAAAGAAAAAGGTGCAGGGGTCTCAATTTTCTCCGGAGCTGTATATGAAAAAACACCACTTGCTTGACAAAATAATTGTGCTTGGATTCTTACTCTCTGGGTTGATTCCCTCACCTTGTACTGATGATCCTGGAAACAGGTACGGAACGTGTACTCCGCATCCTCTATCATGTTCAGGGAGCTGTACATGAGCGTTTCATCCTAGAACACACAAAGACAGGGCGATTGATTGGATGGATACAATTAGGCGAGCCTCATGAAACTACAGCACAACTGAACATACACCAGGTAAATATCGGACTGTAAACCAGACCTCACTTCACATTTCTCTTATACTCTTCAACTGAGTTTCAAGTACTGCACAAGTAACTGCTTTGTTTAGTCTGAATATTATTTTTTATCTAACTGTAATGCCAACCCTTACCAGATCTAAAACTAGAGTGGCTTGGGGTGTACTCCTAGTCTTTGGTGGGATGTCTCTTATGCAGGGTTTGGATTGCAGGGACCTGGATGGAATGTTCTTGATGAAGGTAAAGCTAAAGGGAACAAAGGAATGGATTCAGGTTACTCCAAGGAAAGTGAGTGTCCTCACAAACCACAGACAATAGCGAAGCATGTCTGGGCTGTGGATCATTTCAGTAGGTCAGCATACCTAACTGGTGATCTTCTGCCAGTAATTCTCAACATACATTATGATAATGCCACCAGGGGATCACTCAAATTAAGTACACACATTGGATTTGATAAAATGTTATGGTGTTTTGCCAAAATTTCCAAAGAACAAACAACAACAAAAAATGACAACACCCACGGACTAAAAACATCCTCGTTGTCTTCATCGCCAGTGAGAAGGCTGATGGAACCATAGCCAAAAACACATTGTTCTGGGCTCATCACATCACTGCTGGGAGTTCTCGAATCTAAAAAAAATAAAAACAAACTGATTAAGATGAATGGCATCTATTCACCCTGGAATACCAGTGGAACTGTTGAGCTGCACTGACCTCATCCTCCCGCTGCCTAGAGAAATGGAATGACACGCATGTTTGACAGACAATACCAACTTTGCTAGCCTATACAGTAGTTTTGTTGATTTGACACAGACAAGTGACAGTTTCTCTGTAAACAATCCAACAATCCAACAAGTGCCAAACCACGATAGCGCATTCTCCAAGACCAAGAAGAATGTCAGTTCTGTTCCAAACAAAACACTTCAAACCGAACACTGAAACAATGCTCATTAAATAGCCTGTGGTCTTTCAATCAGAACAACCTGCATACAAAAGCTAACCAAATAGCGTGAAATCGGGTGCGACCTGAGACTTAACACATCCAACACAGCCTCTGGTGTACGTACTTTCCTTGGTAGGAGTGAGGAAGTGGACAATAGGCGAGTAAATATTCCGTACAGCGGAGTTGAGCGGAGAGGAGGGGTTCAGCTCCGAAAGTACCCGGTGGTGGCGCACATTAATGGGGGTCTTAAAGCCCGCATCTAGAAAGAAAGACAATGGTTCAGTCCGTGTCTTTGACATTTACATCACAATTGCATTCACCGAAATAACAAGGTACCTTCTCTTCCTTCATAGTCAGGGGCCGCTACTCTTTTCCTTCCACGCCCTTTCACAAGAGGGCGCTTGTTAGCGGTGGGGATGTCATCATCAGACAAGTAGAGTGGCTGGTCATCTGCCTTTTGTACATCCTTCTACTCAGAGAAAACATGATTGTGACACAATATGAAGATGTTAAATATCACACATAAGAATGCTGAGAATTAACCAATATAACCCACCAAATGTATGTCAGCAGAGATTAGGGAGGAACAAGTATAGAAACTGACAATGTTCCTCGCAAACAAGGTGATCCAAATATAGGTCTGTCCCGTGCAAGATGATGTCCTTCATACTATATATATAAAAAAAAAACTTTTAGTTAAAACGACCAACCTTTTCCTGTGTTGCTCAACTCATCTATGATGAAATCAATTTAAAAAAGCACTTCCTAAAACAAGGTTGTGGTTGACCATTCTAGTCATCTTTAGATTAAATGCACTAATTGCAAGTAACTCTATAACAGCCCTAGGGAAGTAACATAAACCGAAGCACTTTTAGCATTGACTGATAAGTCAAGACACGTTTTTGTGAACACATTGTGAAACCACTAATTTTATGTCAACTCTATTACAGTATATGATATTAAAACAAAGAACAGAGTTGAGCTCCTTAGCTGTGTCTCAAAGTCACTTACAAACTGAGGAACACTATTTTGGAGCTTAATTTGCCAATTACATTCATACCCAGACAATGTGTTGGGACGGAATACATTAAATGTACTTACATACACAAGCCAACCAATTTCTGTTCAATGCAACGGGGGGGACGGGCCGAGCGGGACCAAAAAACAGCCCAGAAACCTCACCCAAACCAAGACACCCCACCCACCGGTCGACACGCAAACCCACCAAGAACAGCCCCACAATGCTCCCTTGCTTATATGATTATGATGTAATAATCACATGGTGTAATTGCTGGAATACTAACTGGAACACTGTCTGGCTTCACTCTGTCATGGTAGTAGGCAGTGCTAACCGCTAAGCCACACAGTGTAGTAGTAGCAGTCATTAATTTGCCACTCACAGACCCCTTTCTGTGTTTACAAACACTGCTTCAACACAGGGCCAGCGAGAAGAGCAACTAACGTTGATCCCTGTGAGCCGAGGGAATGATAATGTGCGGTAAGATTACTTCAGAGACATTCAATTACAGTTTCAGTGCACATTTTCTGATTTCATAAACTTCACCTACACTTTATATGTATCCTCCTAGATGTAGGGACACAGTTTGGGAATGGCAAGGTGTAGCTGTTTAATTAGATCGTAACATCTAGGAGGCTTAATGTGCTCTAGTGTTAGTCTCTGTGGGGCACATAGCTGATCGAGGACTGAAAAGACACTGTTCAGGTGGTTTTTGTTCTTGACTAACTTACCTGACAGAGGATTTTAGGAACATTGGCTGACCGGGAGGATTCAGCTGGCTTTGCATCAATCTAGGTGTAGCAAATGTGAACAAGAAGTTTAGTTCAAAATCTGGGTGTACTGTATACAGAATGGGGATACTACATAGAAACATTGGCAGTGACCTAGATACACCACCAAAATACCCTCCCCGCGACCTACTTATATTCTGATGTCAGACAAATCAGTCGATGTTCAGTATTTCAAGCGAAATGCTAATAAGAATCTGCTGCAGTTTGACTTGAAGCAAACAACTATTGTAAATGTATTAAATAGTATTTTAATATACAGCTTACTTTAATTACGATTTCGATGTACTTTTAGGTAGTTGTACTGTAACATTTTGTCAGAGAGTCAAACAGCATTTTGCTAGGCAACATTCGATTAGCCACATGTACGCATGCGCAACATTGTTTACGTCCGCTTCTTACTTGGCTAGCTAAGTAGCTAATTTAGCAATTTCGTTTTGGTTTGGAAAAAGCCAGATTGTCAGCAAATGTCGAAAGTGTGTTAAGTATATTTAAAGTGTATTATTCTAAGCAATTTTGGGAAAAGACGGTTCTTTATTTCAGCCTACCCTTTCTTGTGTTACGCTCTCCGCCGCTTCCTTTGAGGTCCGCCGACCGTTAAACTGTGCTGGTGAAGGCACAGCAATACTTCGAGACCGAAGTCTCATCTTCCAAAAAATTATTTTGCCGTGGAGCTATACAAGCAAAAACGTTGTATATCCGGTCACCATACTCAAATAGGTGAAAGGAAAAAAACTGTTCCTGTTAAAAACATTTTGTCGCCTTCCATTCGTTCTCGCACGGTCTAGTTTCAGTTCATTTAAATCTACCGGGAAGGTTTACTGCTGCAGCTGTGTATGGGCGGTGCTTCAGAAACAACCAGACTCAACGTGATACCTAAAGTCACGTTGCAGATGGGTAGCCTGGTGGTGGGAGACAATGCGGGAGTTCGATTAAGATAACCCCAGGGGAGGTTACGGGAAAAGCAAAAGCGACGAGGGAGGAGCGCCCTTCTAAATCGCACAGGAATGCACCGTTTTGTCATGTTATGGTTATTGCAAGTTACGAATATTTTTTTTTTTGTTCAACTACAGTCGGCCCTTGGTCTTCTCTGACCCACCGGTCGAGGTTTCTCCACAAAAATATTACATTAATGTTTTCTAAAAAAAGAACGAAAGTTTGTTTACCCTCTGAAGTTTACATTTCCACATACAATTCGGAGATTGTGTAATCCGATGTAATGTTTTAATAGTGTCATTTGGCTAAGTCCTTGATACATTTTTGGTTTAGTTTGAACAAGTATAAATGTACTTCCAACCAGGGACGTCACCAGAGATTCATGGACAGGAGGGCTAAGTTTATTTTAGGGGGGTCTGGGCATAATCCCCAAAACATAATTTCATCATGTATTTTCAGAGTAACAACAGGTGTAAAATCTATCAAAATAAAGTTATTTTTGGTTAAGGTTGGCTTAAAGTCTACCTGTCTCATAGTTTGTGTTAAACACCGATCTAGTATGACTTACTTAATATCTTTATTTGGATAAGATTTAAAGTCCACTCTGTCCTCATCCATCCAACATCAAAAAAAGGTACACCAATGGCTGTACTTTGTAGCCAAAATACTTTTGCCAACTATAGTTTATAGTAAATGAACATCTACATACATATTGCAATTTCTCTGAACATTTTCAAAACAGATTTAGTAATTATATTCTCAAAATGAAGTCATTTAAAATATATATTATACTTAAAATGTTACATTTTAATAACATTTAATAACTGGATCTCCCTTCCCCTGAACAGAATATGTTAAAATACATTGACTTCAAACCCAAACAAATGCAACTGTGTTCCATTGAAACCAAAGAATTTAACATAACTAATCTTGTAGAACCCCCTGTTATCGGCATATGCAACAGCAATTTTTAAATACATCTTGTACTAAATAATTTTATCTAGTCATCAGTGTTTGTGATTATTATTAGTGACATACAAATGTTATACCTAAAAATTACAACCCCCTATTAGCTAAAGCCCCCCTAAAATAGGCCTAGTGACGTCCTTCCTTCCAACTATCCTCCCAGTAGGTCGCAGACATTCCAGTGCCTTGTTCTGACTGCCATTTTGCCTTAATGGCATCTGTTGAGGGAGGATTGACAGATTGAAATGTGTCAGACAAGGTATACCTTTACTTGAGGTGGCACACATTTTGATAGCACCCATCAAACAAAGATCTACCCTTTTCAAATACAGAGATGTAATTTTCAGTTATAGAAAACTGAAAAAATAAGAGCTGCATAGTGTGCAGAATCATTGTGCCTTTTAAACATTTAGTATTTTAAAATATCAAGATCTCATTTCCTCTTCATCCGCTTATCCGTATCGGGTCGCGGGGGCAGCAGCTCCAGCAGGGGACCCCAAACTTCCCTTTCCCGAGCCACATTTGCCAGCTCTGACTGGCGGATCCCGAGGTGTTCCCTGGCCAGTGTCGAAATATAAATCTCTCCACCTAGTCCTGGGCCTACCCCGAGGTCTCCTCCCAGCTGGACGTGCCTGGAACACCTCCCTAGGGAGATGTCCTGGGGGCATCCTTACCAGATGCCCGAACCACCTCAACTGGCTCCTTTCGACGCAAAGGAGCAGCGGCTCTACTCAGAGTTCGCACTCGGCTGCGAACCGGTCCAGTGAGTGCTGAAGGTCACAGACCGATGATACCATCAGGACCACATCATCCGCAAAAAGCAGTGATGAGATCCCCAGGACACCAAACTGCAACCCAATGCAGGACATCACCTTTTCGCCGTAAGGCCTGGCTTTTTTTTTTGGAGGGGCAGTTCCAATACCAGGCCATTAAGCAGCTGGTCCGGTTGCCTCATAATAGTGCATTAGTAATATTTTCAGGGGACCCTGATTGGCTTGCCAAATTTCTTTGGTCGACTTACAGATTAAAGCCGCTGTTTAGCCATCTTGGCAACATTGATGGCCCATGTCCTTGGCTATGATAATGAAGAGGAACTAAAAACGGCTCATCCCAGCATTGTTACTTACTACAGCTTTGTGGACATTGATTGGGGTCCTGTTCCCTCCTCTGCTTCCTGAAGTCAACAATAATTTCCTTTGTTGTAGTGAAATTGAGGGAGTGGTAGTTGTCCTGGCACCATAATGCTAGCTGCTTATCTGCTCTCTGTAGGCCCACTCCCATTGTGGTTGGTTATCAGGCCTGCAGCCGTCGTGTTGCCAAACCTGATGGAAGTTATGTTATGCAGAGTGCATTTGTCAGTGAACAGGAAATAAAACAGAGGGAATAGGACACGTCCCTCAGTCACTGAGTCTTAACTAAGGCCCCAATGTTTAGAGTCAGCTAGAAGGATGGGTTGTTGCCAGTCCTCACTTTAAGGTCTTTCTATCAGAATGTCCCTCATCCAAGTGCACAGGAAGGTGTCTAGACCCAGTGCTCAGTGACTGGTGACAAAATTGTCAGGAGCAATAGTGTTGAATGCAAAATGTCATTGTCACATTCTAACATAGGTGGTTTTTGTCTTTCAGCGCTGTGGTGAATTGTAATGAAATCTGTTGTGGAGGCAGGCATATTTAAGTGGGTAAAGTGATTCAGAACACCTTTCAATATTCCATTAAAATAATTTTTTATAAAAAAAAAGAATCATAATAATAACAATAATAGTTCATTCAACCATTGACGTCATAGGCCTTTATTTTGTTTTAAATTCTGACAGAGACTGTAAAATGAGTACAAGTATTTGTTTTCAGTTGAAACTCCCAATGTTGCTAGGTGGACTAATACAAGGTGCATGACAGTTTTTACATCGTTGTTTAGTGACATACCACTGAAATGCTTAAAACTTAGTCAAATAATTTGAATTAATGATATGCTGTAATACAGTTAGTAATGACCAGACTCAACAAAAAAACACCCCTTTTCAATTAAGGTTGGACTGACTGTTTTCAGTGATATAGAAGACGACATCAGACAAACTATGTCTTAAAAAGCTTTTCCAGAGGAAAGGTTGACATTTTCCAGTATTGAATGGCATCTTTCTTAGTTGAACCATGCCACTCAGTTGTTACTTCGATTCAATGTGAGATTCGACAGTCTTTTCTCAAGAAACTAATTGAAACATGAACTGTCCGCCTTTTGTGTTAATCAGTGGAGTATAGGTTTGATTTCCAGTTGAGCTGGGATAGCTCGCGACTGTTACAGTGCTCTAAGCAAATACAGTGCAGTGCAGTGCAGTGCAGTGGTGACATTGCATCCTGGCATTCAAATCCATTCAATGAACAGCCTCCGACTATACATTTCTGCAGGAACACAGGTACGTAGGACCATTCAACCTGGTTAAAGGCCTTCTCCCCATCAAGAGGTATAACTGCCAGACCCATGTTAGGTAATATCAATTCATATATTAGAGAGAAGACTGGAATTGGAAAAACATGTTTTTGTTAGGAATAAAGCCATGCTGATCTGAATGGACTAATTTGCCCACCAGGCGAGCCTGAGCCAGAGTTTTGGCAAACGTCCTGGTTTTGCTTGCAGCATTGTAAGAAGCAGAAAGGCGTGTCTTGATGACTGACACTTCTTCACCAGCTGTGGGTTTGTTGCAAATTGGACATAATGGTGTATATTTGGGTAGGAGGTGGGATTGGGGGGAAATGATAATAACGGAGTAGTGATTTGGGTTTGTTTGTCCTGTGTTTGTCCTGTACATACGCACTTCCAATTAACAATTTGAATGTAAAAAAAAAATTACGGATTACTTTTTCCTCAGTAGAATATCAGCTAAAATCATGTTCCATTGTCCAATGGAATTTAAAACATCTACAGCAACATTGTGTTGACCAATCAAATTGCAGAGGTTATCACCCTTAGAAAGACTTAGTAGGGTAATGACATAAGAAAAGTCCTGGTTGTATATAATAAATACAATTTAAAAAATGAATTGCAGGACCCCCAAAGGACAGTGGTTGTAAAGAACAAAAAGTACAGGGGAGAATTTTCAGAATTCAACGTTTTCTGGTGACGAATGTTGATGACTCAATGATGACTCACAAATCCTGCTAACACTGATCACTACACAACATGAGGTCAGGTGTGAACATGTCTAATATGCTCAGCTATGCTGCAGTAGGCGTCATCAAAGCAATTGTGGTGACAAGAACAGCACATACAACTTCAGCTAACATTCTAGTAAAACGTTAGATTTATTTAAATTCAAAATAAAAGTATTCACACAAACACATCGATTAAATAGGCAATGATAGTTCTTCGCCCCTCATGAAACTGTTACAATCATAAGAAAGAGATCACGCATTCTAAAAAGCATATTATTGATCTGTGTATTTGGGAACTGCACCTTGCTTGTAACTGGGTCGTTGAAGAGGGGCAACATGCCAGACCAGCTCAATGTCACCAGTTTCCCCTTCAGCGGAATAAATGTTAATCATAGAAAATAATGGTAAAAAGCACACATGTACAGAAAGTACTGAAAAAGACTCCAGTGCCTGTATTTAGAAGTAGCTGTATGCTGTAGGTTTGCTGCCTAGGGGAACACCAACCAAATGCAAAAGTGCTACATACAAAACAATCTTCTGGGTGACACCAATAAAGAATGAGAGAGCGAGCGCAACACCTTCTGCACACTGAACTGTAACCTTTGCCCCCAGCAGGGCTACATCCGTACAACTGGAGGTAGAAGTCTATTCCTGAGAAGTAGAAGACCAACGCTTCATTTATACTCCGAATTTCCAAGTCAAGTACAAAACAAAACAGTTAACAAGGCCAATATGTCGGTAACCAAGGCTGGTGGGTCAACCGAGTACCTCCTGAAATCATGACTGATCCTATTATTAGTATTATAGTCATTAATGTTATCCTTATCAGGATGATCATTTCATCGCGCTATAAGTACAATCAGTTGAAAAGAAAGTCTTTCTGGCTGAAAAGACGTTGCTTAGCGTGCAGCTCAAAATGTAGTCTCTATGTTGCCATGTTATTATTTGCGAAGAAAAAAAAAACTTCCATATGAAAACAAAGTAAGCAGTTTTCTAAAGCCATCCAAAGCCTTTATAGAAGCATTGTAGCTAGGTAACCGCCAAAATAAAGGAAACACTTGAGTTAATGAGGGATACAAAAGGATGTTGAACACAGAGGCTGGTGCCTCCAGACAGATGTGGAATTAGGATCCCATCATGCTACTGGCTAATGTAAAAATGCTAAGCGGGCATTGCCCATTATTTTCGCTACCATGCAACAGAACAGATCTCAGGGACACTGAAAAAAGGGTGATTGTTGGGAACATTTGGCTGAAGCTTCAATGGCAAAGACTGGTTAATGTACCAATGTTTCAAGATCCAATATGAACACTTGGTTTTGGAAATTATGAAGCGAAACCTGGGACAGCATTTTCCACCACCATTGACAACACCCTGACCCAACAATGGAATTTCCTGAAGAAGAATGGTGTTGTATCCCTCGTATCTTGGACCTGGTCTGTCCACACACCAACACCGCATTAAAACACTTTATGACAGAGTTTCCTTTCTTTTGGCAGTAAACACTAGTTCTATATACAGGTAAATCACAGAATATGTTTCAAAGCATAAGATATCTGGTCATCGTAGTAGACATTTCCTTTCATCATAACACAGCATTTTACATCATCACGTTTTGGTTGTTTCTGCAAAATACAATCTACCAAACAAATAGCTACAATCTACCAAGCAGATAACGAAAGCAAGTGTAAATTCTCACATCATGTCTTAAGGATTTTCTTTTTTTAAATGGGGTTAAAAATCTCTCTGAATGCCATGGAAGTAATTTAAAACCAAAGGTTGCCTCTTTCCTGATACATACCTTTTGTTGAGATAAAGATATTACAGAATTATAGAGATGTACACCGTGGCCCTTGTTATTAAATATAGACTGTGGAAAAGCAAGCAATTAAACAATGCTGTAAGAAAACACAAATCCAGTAGAGGGCAGCATCATCGAGATATGATGTCAGTATTCCTGACATGGTGCCCTGGGACTCTCTACATTACATTTTGTCAAAACCATTAAAAATGATTATCATTAGCTATGGTGAGTAAAATATGAAAGGTGTGATACGATTGTCTGCAATAATCTATCCTTCCAACATGTCTGGATTATTTACCAAAGACCTTCCTGCTGCAATTGCTATTATATCTGCTAATGCACACAGTATAACCCTTTGTCTTGAAACTCTCTGCAATATATTATACATTTGAGAATAACAGTAATGTACTTCATTATGTTCTTTTTAATAGTCTTAAAGATATTTAGTCACAATATATTGTTTGAGTTAGCGGGGCTCAGTTGAACTCAAATGGATTTACAGGAGAAAAGACCATGAAGTACAGTATATAATGTTGTAACATCTGATTGTCACTACAATGAAGTCAAAGTTAATCTTCCCTGAGGATTAAGAATGCAGAAAGGACAGAGTTCTTACATGAGGAATATATCGGGTTTCTTGAAAATGGAGAGTGCCGAGTTACCTCAGCAGTTAAAATGTTAATATCTTGGAGAGCTGCAAACCCATGGATATCTGATAAAAATAGATCTACTTTTAAATGAGCAGATGCTCGGATGTTTCCTTGGGGACAAGGAGGTCAAAAGGTCTATTCAAAGGTCAGTGCTGACCCAAAGACAGGAATTGATTGGATATTTCCACCCCCATCCTTTCATTCACAACACATCTCTATGTTATTGTCATCCATTTATTGCGATTATAATTGGCTATCACATTTGCCATTCTGTGAGACAGCTTTCCCCCCTGGGTCTATCTGGCAAGGCCAGACTCCTTGATATGTTCCAGGACAAATCGTATGATACCACTCTTACAGTTGTGTCAATGCGGTAGCATGATTAGTATGCATTTGTCCGTGTTACCTCCAGCCTCACTGGTACTCCCAAGCCAAGAGGATTTTTTTTTTTTTTTACTGTTGGTAACAAATGATGCTCAATTCACATGCATGAAAAATACAGCAGTGGGGAAAACGGGTTCTTTGTCTTGGACAAAATTAGATTAAATTGATTTGCCATTAGATTGACAGCGCTTAATGAGAGCACAAAAATGTCCAGCTGTTGAAGGGAAGTGGCTTTGTTTGATTTCTTGCATAAATTACAAGTGTCTAGTCCAAGCCATCCTGCAAAACTGCCTAAAAAAGTTAACTTACTAAAAAAATGTCATGACAGACAGTATATGCAGAGCAGGGTGCTTTTCCCATACTGTTTAGGGTTATGTAAAATTCTGGCCAGGTCAAGACGTTGTGTCATGTCACCAAATACCAATTGAACTGAACACAACGTATGGAATATTCTGTAGCACTGCTTGAGAGAGCATTTTCCACCACCATCAAAAACAATACACCAAATTATGGAATTTGCTATGAAACAATGATTTTGTGTCGCGTCAACAGTTCCGGACACTTGTCAATTCTATGCCAGGATTCAATCTGGTGGCTTGTCCTCCTATTAAGACACTTTACTTTGTTTTCTAGAGAATAAAACCACAGTTTTTCAATTTTCAAGCATATGTTTTGGTAAAAACCGATGCAGATAGCATATTTACAAATGAAAAGGAGATTGGGCACCTTGAGGAGACTATGCACACAAGATGCATTTCCGTAAGAGATACACAATGTTAAAAATAACCCTAAAAAATGTCATACATGAAAAAGTACTAAACTGAGTTGATGTTGTATCTATATGTTTCTAAATCCCGACAGGATGTGTTGCAAACATTAAGATTCAACTGACCTGAGCTGCACTATGCCAGCTCATGAAACAGATATCTGTCAACAACAGTTGGCCAACAGCCGAGGACAAGGCAAGTAAAGGGTCTCCCGGTATTCTCTGTAACATCTTCCATTGTCAACTGGCTGGTGACAGCCACTAAACCATCAACAGGCTGAAGCTGAAAGTATAGCTGTAAATAAAAAGCACTCAGATACAAGCAGCATGACATAATGCAAGCATGTAGTCAAAATCATTAATGCTTTGTGTGAAAGATGTTACTTATCCAGGTGGGGACACTAGTGAGACATTATGATGACAAGCCACAAAATATATTTACTTTAACCCCCCAAACGCTCAGCATAAAAGGCACAAATTTGCAGGTCTAAGAATGCCCTGCATCTATCAATCCTTTAGTCTGAGTCGTCTCAGAGTCATCAACCATTAAAACTATAAAAGCTGTAAGTGAAGTCACCCAAAACAGCAGCCAACTTCAGTTAAGTGAAGATGATCCCCTTACATAAAGTCGCCTGAGAGTCAACACACCACTTGCACTGTCTTCACATTTTAAAATGATATCTAAAGAGGGATTACACTTTATTTTTCCCCAACCAACCAACATGACCTACTCCACATTCCACATCAGATCACAGAAATTATGAAGGGCGTAGCAATTGATTGTGTCTTTCCACCAGAGTTAATGTTTAGTGGAAGCAACTTTGGCAGCTACTAGAGCTATGAACCCATTTAAATAAGACTGTAATGATTTTGCACAGGTCTTTGGGCCACTTATCTATTGTTTTAGTTAAAAATGCACAAGTTCAGTACATTTGTAAATTCAAGTATTGTGGTAGCAGCATCAAAGTATGGGTATCCTTGTCACCTGTAGGTACAGGGAGTATGTCAGGATTAAAAAAAGCCAAGTCCAAGTAACAAGGAAAACCTGTCTTTGTCTTCAGAAAAACCTAACCTGTAGTTGAATTTTCCAGAGACAGTTACATAAAACCAAACAACAAACCTTCTCCAAGAGGTTTTGAATATTCCCAGGTGGTCCAGTCTTTGTCCTGATATGATTGCTTGAATATCAGAGACAAGGCTTGAATATTTCTGTTGATCAAAGATAACTAAGTTTACCAACTTGGAGCCATATTGACACAAACGATAGATGTCCTTTCTTAAGAATTGTGCGAACTGGATTCAAATTATTGAAAGCTGTAACAACTGTCAAATATACTTCCACCAATAAAAAATAAAAAAACTCTAGATTGAGAAGACATAAACAGTGAAGACAGTTATTTCCGGAACATGTTTCAATAATGCCATCCATTTTTTAGATCAAACTGTAAGGCAGCAAAATGTGAAGACTGTGGAATGTGTCTGGACTTTCACTGGCCACTGTATGAAAGGAAAACAGTACCTGAGGTAATCGATAAGACAGCCAGACCGAAAACTAAAGTCTACAAGAAAACAGAGTTGCAAATACACAGTATGGTGTGACATAAACATGTTTCTCACAGCAAGCTGACAGACACCTGAGAGAGAGAAAAAAAAAAACATATCCTAAGTCCCAATGAGCATTCAACATTCCTGTTGACTTCCACCAGAAGAGAAAACATGGTACAATTATTTGAAAATCTCAGCAAAGATACATTTTCAACTGTCATGCAAACGTAAAATAGCTTTTCAATAACATAAGGTCACAATGGTAGTTTGTTACAGCCTCAAGAAATAACATATACTTTAAAGCTTTTCTACTTAAAATAGAAGATATATACAATTTCTGCTTAATAAATCCTAAATATAATATTATTTTGCAATGACTATACTGTTAGTGATGAAGATGAGGATGAGAATAATTTTGACGACAATAAAAATGATAATATGATAACAATAATAATAATGTTACTTAAAAAATCCTCTTGAAGAAGCTTCATTGTCAGTCAGTAGCTGTATTAAATGTGTAAACAGTGCATACCCTTCCAACATGTCCTTTTTCCTTTGTTCTCAGATAATCTGTACATTTATGCAGAAATAAATTATTCACAGGCTGTGCACTCATCGTTATCATATACTGGCTCTTTTTTTTCCGGGTACTCAAAATCATTTTGGCTAAAGAACAAAAAAAAGAGGGGACAATATATGCGAGAACCTGAGATGGTGTCCTTCAAGTGGTCTGAGTTTGAGTCTTACTGTGGTTGTTTTTTTGTTTTGTTTTTTGGCATATGCTATATAGAAAATGAGGTTGGTTTTTGGCTTTAGTTAGCATCAGAAGGGGAAGGGTCCGGGGTTGTTAAGACAACGGGTTGGTTGAGGTGACTGAGGTAGGTGTGTGTGGGGGGGCCTGGGGTCCACTACGCGCACCAGGGGCTTTGTTGCTAAATGATGATCCTGAGGTGCCTGACGAGGTTGACCCCGCTGCCTGAGCAAAAAGCACACCTGCATGGGGACAAAAAAAATTATAATATTCATAATTATATTTAAAGAAAACGCACCAATGTAAGGCTCCCAGAGACGCGCCTCTCACAGCAGAACAGAATCTATACAGGCACAGCAATACAGCCAGAGTAAAGGTGAATCGAATGCTGTTTTCCCGACCCACAAACGTCCCGGACGTCTCAGATGTCGGTAGCTGTGAGACGTGTTCTAACACAAGGCAGTGCTGGGGACTCACCAGCATACATGACTCCATTGAGCTCCACTGACATACTGATGCTGCTCACGCCGTTAGTGGTGAGATTAAGAGCTGAGTCCTGTCGGCCATCTGAGGGAAGGCAAAAACCGAGGTTGCTGGTGTCAATATGAACTTCTGTGATGCGCTTGAGCAAGGCACTTAACCGTGAACACCAACACCCCCAACCCCCCCCCCCCCCCCCCGCCACTGTACAACAATCTTACAAATGGAAACCTAACATATCAACTAACTCACTGGAGAATCTAACATTTACGGTACATATTAACCATGCAACCTTTTATGTGCGCTGCCTTGCTGGGCAACTTCACAAACAAGTCTAATTGTTTGTCATACATGTTTTCCAAACTACCGTCAGTAAGACAGAAAACACAATGTATAAGAGGAGTTGTGGGAAATGCTGTGTGCAGCCAGAGCAATCGTTTTCTTTCATTTCCATAAAAACAACATTGTCAATGCAAATCCCCAGCATTATGTATTTTTCCACTGCTGAGAGGATTACAAAGGGCTGTTGTTGACTTGTCGTATCTCTATCTACACTCACCTAAAGGATTATTAGGAACACCATACTAGGTGTTTGACCCCCTTTCGCCTTCAGAACTGCCTTAATTCTACGTGGCATTGATTCAAAAAGGTGCTGAAAACATTCTTTAGAAATGTTGGCCCATATTGATAGGATAGCATCTTGCAGTTGATGGAGATTTGTGGGATGCACATCCAGGGCAGAAAGCTCCCGTTCCACCACATCCAAAAGATGCTCTATTGGGTTGAGATCTGGTGACTGTGGGGGCCATTTCAGTACAGTGAAATCATCGTCATGTTCAAGAAACCAATTTGAAATGATTCAAGCTTCGTGACATGGTGCATTATCCTGCTGGAAGTAGCCATCAGAAGATGGGTACATGGTGGTCATAAAGGGATGGACATGGTCAGAAACAATGCTAAGGTAGGTCGTGGCATTTAAACGATGCCCAATTGGCACTAAGGGGCCTAAAGTGTGCCAAGAAAACATCACCCACACCATTACACCACCACCACCAGCCTGCACAGTGGTAACAAGGCATGATGGATCCATGTTCTCATTCTCTTTACGCCAAATTCTGACTCTACCATCTGAATGTCTCAACAGAAATCTCATCAGACCAGGCAACATTCTTCCAGTCATCTACTGTCCAATTTTGGTGAGCTTGTGCAAATTATAGCCTCTTTTTCCTATTTGTAGTGGAGATGAGTGGTACCCGGTGGGGTCTTCTGCTGTTGTAGCCCATCCGCCTCAAGGTTGTGCGTGTTGTGGCTTCACAAATGCTTTGCTGCATACCTCGGTTGTAACGAGTGGTTATTTCAGTCAAAGTTGCTCTTCTATCAGCTTGAATCAGTCGGCCCATTCTCCTCTGACTTCTAGCATCAACAAGGCATTTTCGCCCACAGGACTGCCGCATACTGGATGTTTTTCCCTTTTCACACCATTCTTTGTAAACCCTAGAAATGGTTGTGCGTGAAAATCCCAGTAACTGAGCAGATTGTGAAATACTCAGACCGGCCCGTCTGGCACCAACAACCATGCCACGCTCAAAATTGCTTAAATCACCTTTCTTTCCCATTCTGACATTCAGTTTGGAGTTCAGGAGATTGTCTTGACCAGGACCACACCCCTAAATGCATTGAAGCAACTGCCATGTGATTGGTTGATTAGATAATTGCATTAATGAGAAATTGAACAGATGTTCCTAATAATCCTTTAGGTGAGTGTATATCCTGTGTGTTGCTGGGCCAAGATTTATCTGCAAGATCAATAGATGCAGCGTTGCTACTTGCCCATTTCCAGAGTGATAATGTTGTGTCTCGACAGCAAGCTGGATCTTCATAACATCAATCCCCTTTTAGAAATGTACTGTAGGCCAATGTGTTGCCAGACAATGGATTGAGAACCACACGTGAGTAGCGGCCAGTCCTTGTGTCGTCACTAAAGACTTGGGTTTTGGCTCGGAAACACGTTTTGTCTAATGAAATCCCTTTGGCTAGGTTACAATGCAAAAGGTTCGGAAACCAGTCCTGTGAGTGACACAGCCTGGTCACGAACCCGGGCTAGAAAACACGGCTTTAACGAGAAAGGGGCCCTCAAATGAACTAATCTGAAGTGCATTACAAAATGGCCGCCGGCTTCACCTTGGCTGTTGATGCGGATGTTCATGGGCACCTGGGCGGTCATGGCCAGCAGGTTGTGCTGCAGTGCCCTCTGCAGCAGCCGCTGGTGCTCCTCGGCAGGCAGGGCCATCTTCTTCTCCGGGGGCTCGCCCGCCTCCAGCTTGTCCCGCAGCTGCTCCAGCGCCGCCACCTGGGCCACCATTGCCGCCTGCACAGCCGCTGCGGAGTGGCCGGCCAAGGAGTGACCGGGCACGTGGCCCATGACGGACGCCGGTTGACCGGCCTCCTCTTCTGCAGAGGCGAGGGAAGGCAGAGGTTTAGTTACGTCTGACGAATTTACCGAAACCTCTATTTTGGTGAAAACCAATAAATAACCTTCTTTACCTAAAACACAAATAATTATTCACTAAACACGATTGTAGCAAAACACCTTCCTCTCCGACAACAGTCTGATCGGCATCATCGTACAGGTTGGCGCGCGCAAACTGGAAAACCCCCAAAACCTTCCAATCACACGTACCTTTCTTGATTCTAGGTATGGGAGTGAGAGAATGGCCTCCGTTGGTGGCCACACTCATCCCCATGTTCTGCATGGACATCTTGGGGGAGGACAACATGGTGGGCGTTCCGTTGGGGGAGTAGGTGAACAGGGAGCTGCCAAAGCTCTGCCGACGGCCCTCCCGCCGGTTACTGTCGATAGCTGCCTGGAGCTCATTGGGGTTGCTAAGGCTCCTCTTGTCACATTCGTATGGGTACAAATACTTCATGTATCTGCATAACATTTTAGTAGTAATGAGTCAATGAAAACACTAATCACAATTGATAACTACACCTTGAAACAGGTTTGCCAATGACATGGGGGGGGGGGGGGGGTTGAACTCACTGCGTCCTGAGGGTAAAGGCAGCACTAGTAATTGAGGTAGGCAGGTTGAGTCCTTTGGTTATCTCTCTCCACAGCTTCTTGTTGATGACCTCCACCAGGCCACCCTTCTCGGTCACCAGCTGGTAGAGCGTGTACAGGTCCAGGACCTGCTTGGCCATGATGGGGATCCTGTTAACAGGGGTCCCTGGGGACGGGAGAAAGATAACGATTTGCATGAGGCTTACGTCACACACCTCTCCGTTTCTCGTTGAAATCTCTTCCGATTCAGTTGCTTTGGGCACCTCTGGATAAACTGAGTGCTCAGGAATTGTTTGGATGAGTAAGGAGTAATGGACAGCCTTGTGGGGAGGACCAAACCAGATTCAACGGGAAGTGACCTTGGTGACAGGAGGAAATGGTGTCACGAAAAGCGAGACACTACGCGAAAACACAATCAGTGCCACGACGTTTGTGCTTGTTATCTACACCAACAGATCTTATTTCCCCTTCAGAAAACATCATAGGTTCTCTAACAATTAAAATAGCAGGCTATAAAATACAATTGTAAATATGTTATCAATTCCCCATACTGTCTCTAGAGGGCAGTATCGTGTTCTTTGAAAAACTAGGCACATTTGTTAACGGTCAGTTGTACTGTAAACATCCAATACTGGACTTTCCACACTGACTACCATGATGTTTATTTTATATTTAGTGCTATTACATTCAACATGTTGGCCAAAAACCTCCGACATTTGTGTATACAAATACAATGTGCGGTGCTATTTCAGTAGCTTGACTATTTGAACTCGCTGCTGGCTGCTGTCCATGACTTCTCCTCGGTTTGAAGAAACCCTATCTTAGTAAAATATGCTTGTATGGATTGGCAATGTTTGGATGCAGCAATTCACACTGGGAATGCTAAACTAAACCCAACACCATAAATGACTGAAGCAACGAAGTAACTCTGGAGCCTAAACATACAGTGCAAATACACTCCCCCTCGTGTACACTAGTTACAGACATGCTGGGAACAGCGAGAGCTTGGCCGACCATAAAGCCATCATCTCCAAATAAATACAGATCCACCCACGTCGGCGAAGTGGGGAGGGGCCAGGAGCTGGAGAACAGAACGGGCCTCCCAGTACTAACCCACCAAGACAAACACTTCAAACCCCAACCAGCCATGGCCTCTGTCGGACTCTACCGAGTGAAATACAGGGTATGGAAAGTTACGGTACTATTTGGCAGATCGCACACTCACCTCTCTTTTGCATGAAGCTGAACAGGTCATCCAGAAACTCTTTTCTCTTTGGGTCCCCGTCGAGCTCGTAGAGCTGGGGGAGAACAGAAGAGGGGAGGGGGGAGAGATGAACCAGGTTACAGCTGGGAGCAGATTAACAAGGGGTGGGGGGGGGTGTTCAAAGGCATTATTGCCCCAAAATGGAGAATGGAGCCTCAACTTTAGAATGCCATCAAGTCAAGAGGAGGCTCGGACTGATGAAAACCTGATGTGTCCCAGCTGCATTGCAGAAAGCTCTGGAAGGTTCAGTGAAAGTTAATAGTAAAAGTGAAGCACAAGCAACTTACAGTCTACAGATTGCTCACAAATGTCCAAGTCACACTTACTTTTCACTGACCAGCGTGTCAAAACCAATTTGTGGCTTACAAACCAATAATATTCTCACAGAGAAAGGTGTACAAAACATTTTCATCCTTAGTGGTTGATTTCCCGGAACAAAATATATACAGTATATTCTGCTAAACAGGGTTCCTTGTCATTACAGACAATTGGACCAGAGTAATTTAAATACCTGCTACAAGTTCTTTATCATTTCAAACAGTTGGACAAGAGGACACAATGCAAATTTCTCATTCTTGACAAATTCCACTCTACTTCCTGACCCACTCTAGCATTTGACCAACTCCACTCTAGTATTTTTTCCAGGTCTTGCCATGTTACCACAAACAGGCCATTCTCTTTGTAGAGTTTATCGCTCATTAGTGACGCCAAGCTGCCGTAAGACCTGATTATCAGACGAATAGTGGGCTAGATGACTAGGTGGGGGATGGGGCGGTAATGTAGGGCTGGAGGCAAGGCAAGTCTTAATTACAGGATGCATGCATTTCGAGGAGTGCCGTGCCATAAATCTTCAAAATGGCTCCCCTCTGTCTCTCAGTCTCTGTCTACCGCTCTCACAAACACACGTTCCAAATGGATCTCCCCTCTTCCTCCCTGACCGCCCTTTCTCCTCCTCTTCCTCTGCAACACAACCATCTTGTCCTGCCTTCCTGACCAATCCTGCTCCGACTGCATCCCAACTCCAGGCTCCTGAGACAGGCCTACCCTGTCTGGTACAGATAATCTCCTTGACAATAGAACTGTCCAGACAAAATTAGAAAAACGAGAGGGTGTATCTGTTTGATGCCACAGAACATTTATGTAACCAGTAGAGGGATTTTTCATTCTCTCCAACTAGTATAGACAACCCTTCACAGCTCAACCAGAGGGCTAAGGGGCCTGAATGCACCCAGCCTTTTCATCTACAAAGCGGGTTGCAGGTTTTCTGGAATCCACATTTTTGTAGCTACTGATGCAGAGATATTTTCACATGTAAAATCCACTAGCAGCTACTTCCCCCACAGAGCCTTGTGGCTGCTGCTTTAGTGTCACTTCGTGACTCGGCAACCACTTGTACTTGGAAAGGCAGACCGAGTCAACGCAAATGTTGCTCACTGTCTGTTGTAAAATTGATCTATTGAAAACATAAGCACGACACATCAACTGAATGTTTACTTTTTCAGCGGGGGATTTGCTAACATGCTGCGTCTAATACACAAACCTCCAGCATCAAACAAACAAGTAAATAGACAGCCAGTCAAACAATATTTAATGTCCAAACGTTGGCTAATGGGGGGCAGACTCATAAACTCAAGCTCAAGGCGAGGAGAAAGCTTGCCATGGAGTCTAACAAGAGGCCAATGGCAAACCTTAAAAGAGCTGCAGGAATCTAGGCACTCTCCATTAAAACCATGGTGCATGTTCTCCATGTCTGTGCTGTGGGGTAGGGTGGCAAGGTGGAAGCCATTTCTCCCTAAAATGAACATCAAAATCTGCACACATTTTGCAAAAAGAACACTTTCAATCTTCCAAAACCATGTGGAACATATTGTTATAAACTGATGAGACCATGTTAGAACATCTTGCCCTGATCTGCATATCAAAAATCTAGAATAAAGGAAATGACCTGCTGATTTTGCCATATTTATGGAATGTGCTACATATATATATATATGCATAAATATATATATATATATAGATGTAGGTATAGACATAGATATATATGCATATGTAGATGTAGATATAGACATAGATATAGATATATATGTAGATGTAGATATATTTGTAGATATAGATATATATGCATAAATAGATATATGTGTAGATATAGATGTAGATATAGACATATATATAGATATATATGTAGATGTAGATATAGACATAATATATATGCAGATATAGACATATATATATATAAATATATATGCATATATAGATATATATGTAGATGTAGATTCTTAAATCAGTGATTGTTTTGGCTCTGTACTAATAAATCAGTGGTATGTAACTTAACACCAGAAGGACAGACTGGTCATTTTCATGGCATGCGAATATAAGAATAAATTCTCCTTCCAGTACTTCACTCCAAAAGAAGCATCTTCCACTAAAGACGAAATAAGACCCCCGGTTTAGATAGAAGACTAGCATGAGATTCATGTCAAAGTAGAGTTTAATAGCTGGGAAAACCTGAAACAAGGTATTTGGATAACTGGCAGCAGAGTAAACATGTCAGTTGGGAAGGTTAAAGGTCAGCAGTAACCACTCTGAACAAGATAACCAACACCCTCCCTGACAAAGAGCATCAATCTACTTAGGCAAAGGCAGAGAGCTAGCTCATCTCTTTAAATGGTTAACGCTCCTGATACAAGGTACAAGTGGAACCAACCAATCAGGTTTCGTTCCCCATCCACCCATTAACCACTGATCTCTTTAGTTGGCCCCTTCTCTCTGGTATTACTGGATACAGCTGCATCCCTTTCCCAGGAAACTCTTTAACTTACCCCCCCACCCCCACCCCCACACACACACATCTGTTTATCTGGGTTGGGTGGGGATTGGGGACTACAGGTTTTCACATCAACCCAAATCTATCCGGCACAAGCGAATTGGCCATTGGCGATCTCTGTGCGTCGCAAAGGGGTGTCACTGAGCACAACGACTGTGGTGAGTTGTAGCCCTTCATACCCCCACTGAGACGTTTTACACGTGCCTCAACCGCTCAGTTTCAGTGTGAGCTGTTTTTTTTTTTGCCTGCTCAGATTCCCTCAGATCCACCCAGAAAGTTACATTTTACATTTAAATGCCCATGAATTAGCCAACAGAGCAGAACTTTAATGAATTGCCTGTGAAAGGTGTATAAAATGGATGAGGATTTCATGTTTATGTTGCTGTTTCATGCTTACTTTTTTTTTTGACTCATTGATTACTGATAAAAGATAGGTAACAATATTTCTGATTGCTTTAACTGTAGGTGAAGGGTAAATACACACAAAACAATCAATTTCTTGACAAAAATCATGAATAAATTCCAGCAAAAGGAACCACGGTTAGTTCAGAGTTAGAAACGACAGCAATCCGAGTTCTATGCAAATCATTCAGGATCCTTGCAACAAGTGTCACATAGCACATAATTGGGCCTAGCGTCTGAACCCTAGCTCCTTGTGGACAATGAGAAGGACAACGTTGAGCTGGTGTGTCACACATGCTTTTGTCTATGAAACACTCGCCCTTCCGTTCGCACCTGCCAATCACACACACACACACACACACACACACACACAGGATGGAAGTGGGGGAGGGGAGGGAGAGAACATGCAGCTCGACTTCCCCACTGTGAGGGGGTGGTTCTGAATAGGGTTTTTGAAATCAGGGACATGATCCCTTTAATTCAAATACTGTGTCGTCCCTGCCAGTGTCGTCCCTGCCAGTGTCGTCCCTGCCAGGGTGGTCCCTGCCAGTGTCGTCCCTGCCAGTGTTGTAGCTACCAGTGCCTATCCTACTACTTCTGTTTTTATACGTATTTCACGTTTACCCATGACATTTTAACAACAAAAAGGGGAGCTGACAGTTCCAATTGACTCATTATCACAGCCACACTTTGATTTCCAACCCAGAAGATATAAAACCACAGCTCCACCTAAAAAACCACAAGTAATGTGTAGGCACTGCAGTGAGAATAATCTAACAAGCTGGTGCCAACCTAGCTTAGTTTACACTCTTATTAATTAGTTATTTTAACAATTACAACTGTTATAAATGTTTTAGTTGAGCTGTCAGGTAACACTCCACAAATAAACAACATTTTATTCTCAGTAAAATGCAAATGAAGCTAATTAGGTCTATATTATCAAGATTTCTCAAGAGGAAAATAATTTGTAGAAATAATATATTTTTATTGGCATCTAGGAACTGAAAATGAAGACCTCATGATATACTGAAAAATTGCAGGGGAACCAGTGAAGCAGAGATAGTAGTAGGTTTTGGAAGTGAAAATAAGGAGATCATATCTGGGGTAAAAAGACTTGCAGAATCTATCAAAGAACAGTGCAGTATGTAAATACAGATTAACGTATTCCCAAACCCCAAACTGTTTTCTGCAATGAGAAGACAAAATGTGTTCCACACCTGTGGATGGTCAATAAATGAATAGTAAATGCTGTTCCACTCTATATTTGAATGAGCTGAAACTAGTTACATAAAAAAAGAAAGTGTGGCTGGTTATGAAAAAGATTTTCCAGTCAGTCTTTTCATTACTAGCCTTCACACCACAGAACATGACTGGCCTTCAAAGAAACAAACCCCCAGTTAGCTATGTAACCCTTCAGCACACCTTACTGAGATTTTATCTAAACAAATACACAAACCTCTGAATGAGCAGACATGTCTTAACTTTCAGCTTTTTCGATCACTATTCTGACGGAGGCAGAACTACACCAAACATGCCCCAACACATCTTCATGCCGAATGAATTCCTGACCTTTCAATCCAAGATTCACGTAATGGACAAGAGTTGGGGCACTATCTTCAGACGCTTGCAAATACAAAACAAACACATTGTAGCTGCATTTGCTTCATTCTTAGTACAGCAGCAGAGATCGATGATGACCATTAACAAAGTAATAATTGTGTGGATTTACAGTATTATGCCGTTGTGCTACTATACTATATAGTGAAGGATAACACACATTTCACAGTTTTTAAATCGTGTCAGCAAATGTGCTCAAAACAAATGCTACATTTAATTGATTTGCCACAACCGACGGTTGGAGGAATCCAGGACAGGGCCGAACGTCCAAGTTACAGTCATGTGTTTCATCCAATACATTTACAGTTGACATTAAAAATAGAGTGAACAGCATTTGACAATACATGACATGGAAATAGAATGAACACTATTCAATTATGCGTATCTCGTTGCCACTGGGACCCAGCTGTTCCCACATACTGCCTTTCTAGACCCCCCGTAGGAATGTGGACTAGCTGACAGCCTGTGGGAGCGTCTCCATACGTGTGCAGTAACACAATATGGCGTCGGAGCATGTGTTATTGCAGTTTTACATTTGTGTATTTTTTAGATTCGTTTGGGGAAAAAAACGAGAAAAAAAATCTTTGAATTCAGATGCATTTCTGTTAGTGTCCAAACCATTTTAGCCAGTTTGAATAAAAAAATAATAATAGTCCCCTACAATTTCGTATAACGTCATTTCAGTTTTTGTCCTGCAATAAACTCACAATTCAACAACAATAGCGATCCCAAGAGGTCCCTGAGAAAACCAGAACACAGGAATCAATCTCATTTAGTACCATCTCAGATCTCTCCCATTTCAGATGTACAAAAGACGAAATCTGAAAATTTTAGTTTCTTTTTTTTAACCTAACATTTCTACTTCCGGTTAAGTTTATCAGAAAAAGGTAGATATATTTTTTTTTTTGCAGTTATTCCTTTAACTTCCAGTTATTATGCTTATCTTGGTCTGAGGTTATGTCTCACCCTTCACAGCTTTTCGAAATGTGTACCAATCAAAAAGATACCCCATTCCAACTGCTACTTTGCTACTGATGCTGTACATTGACAGTGGCCAATCTGTTCTGAGAGATGAGGATTACAATAAATAATGAACTAATGTCACACAAGCAAACCAAACACTCGTAAGTTGAAATGTGCATTTCCCATTTCCTTATTTGAAAACTCATCTTATTTACCGTACCAACATTTACATACACTTACAAGGAGGAGGAGTCCCATGCCGGGTTGTCGTGAAAACAATGACTTTCCTTGTCTTATTGTGAAGAGCATTTGTTGCGCTCATGACACCAGTAGTGCATTTGGTTGGTCTCAAGTGCCTTGTTAAAGTTATAGTGTAACTCTATATGTTTAAACATAGATACTCATTATGTTATTTCCAATACGTTTTCAGATGAAGCCCACCTGACCCAGATAATATCCTTTCACTCAAACTATGGACATATTTTTTTCTCATGTCACAAACTAGCCCTGAAAAACGACTTATCATGTTACTAAATTTTTCCTCCACAGAATTTCTGGAGCTCTTTATTGAAAAGTAGCGTTTGGTGAACTTCAGTCCCCTCACTTTTGGCTTAATCACGTCCCTGTTACATCCAAATTGTTCTGTTTCAATTGCTAGTATGCACATACGCTTTTGATATTTGTTCATTTCAATTTAGCCTCAACCACTCAGGCCAATGACAGTGTAGAAGGTTAAAGACAGGCTCAAGCTGTTTTCTTTTAAACTTCCTTACTGCCGAAAAGCGATAGCCAAAGTATGAAAGTACAAAGGAGTAAACATCTGCAAGCGCAATGAAAAAGGCCATTCATGGAGTCGGAGTGGGCTTTATGATGCCATCGGCTTCCCTGCTTGCTTGAGGAACAATAGAGGAGCAAAAGAGAACTAAACAGAACCGCCCCCATGTCACGAGACACCTGGACTATCTACTGAGATGTTCCTTTAGTTTTGGAAATCATGTGATAATGGAGGGTGAAAAGGTGACTGGAGGCCTGGTGAGACTACACAGTCTAATGAACAGTATCATGTTTAGGAAGGCCTAAGAAGGTTGGGCGCAACAATGAAAGAGGTGCAGATTCACATGTGAGCAACGTCAACGTCATGAGCACAGAATTGTTTTATTGGCACGAACAAGAACTGGTTCTATGAAAGATAACATCACTAAACCAAACAAACTTGTATTTTTAAAAAGACGGGACCTTTTTTTTTTTTTTTTACCCTACATTGTCGCCTCGGGGGCTGATAAGCCACATTAAACCAATAGAGGCTCAAAATATCAGACTAGCAGTGAGAGACATCTAATGACTATTAATGCGTAAAACTGAAAGTATTTATTCAGCGCCAGTGGAGATGACATGATAACGCTGTCTCTAACAGTGAGGAGATGGAGACGGAGATAGGAAAGAAGGGTCAAACAGAAACTCCCAAACACGCACCACCAAGCAGGTCTGGCAGACAACTCAAGTGAAGCATATAGAAGACACGGCCGGTGTCTGTTGAGTACGGCTCCAGGAGCTTGTGTAGCAAAGGGCCCGGGTTTAGGTGCCTCATGTGTCAATCACAATGATTGATGGCCAGGGTTTTGAGGGTAATGGTTGACAACGCCCCCCCCCCCCCAGCCCCCACCCCCCCCAAGCAGCCCTTTCCATGGGGCTCTTCAGGAAGAGAGATGTCCTGGGCGCGTGGCTGGACCATACAGATCAATAGGTTGGATGGGCGAACGTTTAACCTCGGGTGACCCTTGATTTGTGCTTTGCTCGTGCTGTCCTCCCCTATGTTGGAAAGTGAGTTAAGGGACAAAGAGAAGCATGGAGGAGGTGGAAAAGGCGCATCTTGGGCCTGGCCTACGCAAGCTCACCTCCTACCAAGACCAAACGGTTGACAAGAAGACCTGCCACCTCGGTCACATAAGGTTTAGGTTGGTCAATCTCACATCATGCCTAGAAATTAGGTCGTGCCTATAAAGTCTATTTCCTCTTACTAAGATTTTTCTTTCACCAATGAATTGACATTTTTGCTGGATTCAGAAACGTGAGGTAATGTAACAAATATCTGTGTCATTTGTATTTCCTGTTGATTTCCTTAAAAATGCAAATGAGTCATGAGTTAATGGAGAACCGTTCCAAGGCATGTCGACGTGACAGAACATAAACGTGGTATTTATGGGGAAATGCACGTTTCCATTTCGTTAGTTTCATACCTTTGTTTCTTGACATACAGCTATCAGTGATTGCATTTTTGTCACATGGCTCTTTTCCACTGCATGGTAATGGCTCAACTCTACTCGCCTCGCTTCGCTTCTACTATAGTGTTATGGTACAAGGTCAGATTGTAGGCTTTCATGGCATAAGGTGTGGAGAAATAACGAGAGGCACAAGTCTTGTTTGGAAATGTATAGATTAGATAACACAAAAGACCCTGGCCATCCACAGAGGCTGATATATGGCTTAAGACTTGACAGTCAGTCTAGCAATGATCACTACTTTTCTTTAGCCAATAAAACAAAACCACAATGACTAAATGTAGTCACTGATAACATATTAGAAGTTAGTTCAAAGTCAAATGAAACCAAGTTAAGAGAAAATACAAGGCACATTTTTTTCAGAAGACAATTCTAGGTACGTTTAAACTCCAAACTCTGAAACTGGAACCCAGAAAAGGCACTGGTCTTTATGCAATCTTTGTTTACATTCCTGCTACAAGCTATCCCTCTTCAACGCCGTGTTGACCGCCTGCCAATTCCTGGAACCCCCCTGGCTGCACAGTTCTGACATCAGCTGCACCGCAAGAAGTAGCTGGGCCCTTCTAAACACACTACTTCACAGCCAAAAGACAGTATTCACTACAGTTGTGTTATTTGGCTTCTGTTAAACCTGCAACGCCTCTGTGCTCCCTCCCCCCCGCCCCCCTGACCCACACCCAGTTACTCCCTCCCCCCCGCCCCCCTGACCCACACCCAGTTACTCCCTTCCTCCGTCCCTCCCTCACTTACACACACACACACACACACACACACACACACAATTACCTCCCTCCCACACACAGTTACCTCCCTCCCTTCCACACACACACACACACACACACACACACCCACACAATTACCTCCCTCCCACACACAGTTACCCCTCTCCCTCCCTCACACACAGTTACCTCTCTCCCTCCCTCACACAGTTACCCCTCTCCCTCACACACACACAGTTACCTCTCTCCCTCCCTCACACACAGTTACCTTGCTCCATTGCACCTAGATTGAACACAAAGACTTGAATAGGTCTTCCAATATTGTTCCTTCTGCTTTGGTTTTAATGGGAGGGCTAGTTCCTTTAACCTGTGTTTTTGGGTCTCGCAAAGCAGTGAGATTAGTTTTGATAACACATCAAATATATCAGATCACATAAAAAGGTTTTGTCCCCATCCATTTATATATAAAACAATATTTATAGAAGAATTAGCACCAGTGTTTATCTATTATATATGCCTATGCTGGAGGAGCTCAAAGGGCCACAATACTCACAGCCCTCTATAGTTGATAACGGCTGTATCTGTATTATACCTAAAAATGTTGGTACTTTTTTATTCTTGTTAGGATGAAGGCTTTAAGTGAGAAGTTTTAATTTGTTAATACTCAAGAGTTGGAACCATCCAGATTCCTGTTTGCTGTGTGTGTGTTTGTGTGTAATATATATACACACACACACACACACACACACACACACACACACACACACACACACACACACACACACACACACACACACACACACACACACACACACACACACACACACACACACACACACACACACATAGATAGATAGATATATATATACATAGAAGATCACATTTGACTTTGTCTGGTTTGCCGTTCCAGATAAAGTGAAATATTGCTTCTCTCACATGACTCCACATCTAGTCGTTAGAGTCATGAATAAATGTGAACTGTGACCTTTAGGTTATTGGTCCAACGCTCTAACTGCTAGGCCCCACCCAAAGGTTCCCCGGGGCAGTTCACGGCTGATAATTTGACAACAGAATCTTTCAATGGGTTGTCAGCATATGATCCAGAAGTCCGTTGAACTGCACAAATGGCTGAAACACAGAAATGCAGAGAGAACTGGACAAAAAAAAACTATGAACTGACAGCAGCCAGCTATTTGAAAGTAATAACTGTCAAACAAATAGTGACAATTTGACACTCAAATCTGCGCGGCAGTTGCTTATGACGACAATGTGTAAACTGGTTATGCCAAGGATACACGTATTAGTAATATGAGAGCTGTAAAAAAGGAACCGCTGACAGACTCTCCCGGGCAAACATCAAGGAACGTCCTCAACATAGCAGCAGAATCAAGCTGGAAAAGCAATTCCAATAAGTGTGTCACTCTGGAACATCGACTCCAATTCACCGTTCATTTCCTGTGGTCACTGCACCCCTCGCCCCCACCCCCCGCTTGCAAATCAATCTTTAATGCCAACAACTCCCTGATAATAGTGAACGCAATGAATTTTTAAAGAGATACCCTCTTTACGATCCATCTGGGGTCCATCTGCCCTGCTGTTTGCATTTAAAGTACAGAAGGACAGAGACTCGATGGGGCATGTCAAAGGACTTTTCTGCTTTTGGAGTTTTCTAGGCGGGGGATGAGAGTGTAACGGGAGAGGGGCTGGGCATCCCTAGTGGGAAGGTCAAAACGACGATTTCCGAGACACTCTCTGCTTCGTCCGTGGATGAGCGGAAGACATTCCCTTCAGGCAAAACTAGCGTTGTTGTTAGTCAAGCAAAATTGTCGGTAGGAAACACTGGTCCTGAAGGGCCAATAACACTTCAGGTTTTCGTTGTCAACATCTAAAATCAGACACAGCGAAAAAAACAGCTAAAACCCAACTATTACTTGGATGAACAGTCACTGGTTAATTGGTTAATTAATTGGTTAACTGTGACACTATAATCTATGGCAAAGGTTCTATCACATTAGAAAATACAGAAATTCCAGTACAATTTTCTTCAAAAGACTTGAAAAAACCAAACAATAATAACAATAATTTTCACAATTTCAGAGCATTATTTCATCAAAAAAACAAGAAAATCGCATCTTAAATCCCCTGGTGTATTCCTCTCTATCGAATGTTGTTTTCTTGCATTTCTGGAGTAAGGCGGATATGCTTGCTGCACTGCATCCTGCAGCGAAGCCCCCCGAAGAGAACGTTTAAAGGTGTTGGAAGCAGCAGAAAATGTGGTTAGGCATATCAGCACATTAGCTGAAGGTGTAATGAGCTGAAGGGTTAGAGGCAGTAACACCAAACATTGGGGGTAAAACACGGTATTGACCGTCAGGTGAATTAGCATGTAGCGTACCATCTCAGAGCCAGCCCATTTCCTACATAGTGAACTCGTTTCTGAGGTGCCCTAGAGAATACGGACTCACTATGGTAGAGGGTTAAAGAAAACAAGGAAGTGCAATTCCGTGCATTTACTGAACACGTCCTTGTCGTTCTCTCTCGTGCCTGTGAGAAAGTATTTGCAGCAGTTCGTTAGAGGTTCGTTCTCACTGCGCCAATCGGTTGAAGTGGCCCAGAAAGCACTGGATTCCTCTGTCACGTGACTGTAATAATGAGTGAGTATGACGACCTCTGCCTTCTCAGATGTCGACCGGTAACAGATACGCAAGGGCCTGCCGGGTTTGGAGGGAGAAAAATATTCTCTCAGCTTTAAAAGGGAGCAAACAACACTGAATGGAAAAAGAGGGCTGGTAATAAAAGAAGTGCTGCCATATCAAAATATCAGGGGGCAGGTGTAGATGCGGGCGTCAGGGGTGGAGATTTGTGTCACAGAAATACCACAGCTCAAATGGCACTCGACCAGGGGCAAATCAGTTTCGTTGGCAAAATATTATCCACTGCTGCTATAATTTGATATGCACCTATTGAACCCGCTTTTGATTCAGCTGCCTGCGTCTGCCGGCAGAAGATATCTCCTATCGAACGCCGCAAGGCAACGCACCTCGGAGATTTGATTAATTAATGACCACATTTATTTTCTTATCAGACCACATGGAGGCTGATTTGGTCTGACCTTTCCATAGCTAAGGGGACAGCAGACGGGGCTGAGCGGCCTGACTCGGCGAATTACCGGCTGTCGTCTAGCACCAACCTGAACGTCGAGTTGGTTCGCGTGGCCGACATTTCCGTTTGGAATGGTTCCAACTGACACAGACTGATAGAGACAGGCAGCATTTCTATGAAGGACTGGGTCCAGAATGGCCAGATTATCAGTCTGCCTCAGGCACATTCCAACAGCCTCCACCCACCTGCCCAAAATAAACTGTGGTGTAGTCTTAAAAACACCTTCCTCTCAAGGGAGAAGCACATGCTAGACACTCCAGCACTAATAATCATCTACAATCAAGGAAGAAAACACTTCAAATGCTTATATAGCAGTTGACAGTTGAGAGGTATTTTGAAGGCATAAGGTTCTAGTTATATGTTTTTCTTCATGGTTTGGAGTGGTTTACGGGGGAGACAGATGTGTAGAGGCAAAACTCAATTCCGCAATCAGCATTAGCATTGGCTCATTATCTTACCTGACATGGTACATACTGGTACTATTGATTATACAACTGCCAATCCTACCCATGTATTCTGGGGTGACCACAATATACTGACAGGGATCATTCCAGAAACACTGGCATGGCATGACAAAATGCACTAGAACACGCCAAATTCCACATACCATGCCCAGAGACTTACATCGACCCATGTAATAACCGGTAATTCACACAGAGTTGAAGGAGCACACTCCCTTAGATAAGTGTGCTTCTTACATGAGTTTCTTTTTATCTGGTTATGCTGTAGTATAGCCATTACATGACGGCCTCAGTCTGTATAGCAATGACCTGGGGAAATACTTAAGTTGTAACGTTTTATACCACACAACTGAAACGTTTTGTTGAACATAAATTCTGGCTAAAAAGGAAAATGTGTACACATTAACAGGCAGTCACGGCCATCACAGGTTTATTCTGCATAGCTTTAGTAAGCGTTCCTGTGGCGTTGTGTGTTTTCAACTCTTGCTTTTGGAATTTCTATTAAAAAGCCCTAAGAAAAATAACATTCACATATCATACTGCATTTAGTAAGAATATGTGACACCCAACTAACCTGAAGCACTGTTTGTGTCACACAGCTGTGTAACAAACATCTACCTTGCATTTAAAACGAAAAACTAAAATACCTAAAGTGCCTTTTACATGTAAATCTAAAAATTGCAGCTAGCAATGAGTTTTAGTGTAACCTTTCATATGTTTTATCATTGGCTGAAAACACAATACAGTCTCAAGCTTAACCAATACCCTTTCCACAACTAATCTTTAGCATTTTAGCATTATCTACAATGGAAAGAAATGCATAGACAGATTTAAAATAAATGGCTGAGGTTTGTTTTTGAGCACAACCAAATGTCCCCAGTGAATTTTCTTGTTTTTCCTGGTCCACCTCAAGATAGCTCCAACCACACTCTCAACCAGAGCTGCTTACAACTGAGATCCTTCACATGACATCAATTCAAATGAGTCACTAAACTATATCAAAAACAACAAAGTGTTTGCACTAAACACAAGACTGCTGAAGATGGTTGAAGATAGACTCAGCAATATGACATCATTATGCACAGTGAGGGAACTTCCTGTTTACGTAAACAGAACACCCATTTGCGAAGACCACTTCTGATGTAAGCTTCCGGGTAGGTGCAGATTAGAGCGCCAAATTAAAAGCTAAAAGTTGCATTCTTGGCCAATTGTACTGAATTCCGCCACTCGTGAAATCTGCAAACAGGAAGTCATCCCGTTGTCCTCCACGCCCCTTGCTCCTACCTGTCTGAACTGCTCTTCATAGGTCCAGTCTCCATGGTCCTGGCCAACCTGCTGGCTGTGGGGTCCGTGTGGGGGGAGGACAGCCACTCGGGGCTCCCGGTCAGGGTCGATCCCGGTGCTGGGGCGTGGTGGCTTCAGGAGTTGGGAGTGGGGGTGCAGATGGCGGTGGGGCAGCAGCAGGATGCCTTTTCCCGGGGCCACCGCCTCTCGGCCAGTGGGCAGCCCCTCGTCGACCAGGTCCTCCGCGTAGTCCTCCTCAATCTCACCCTCGAAGTCCTCCTCATGCCACTTCTGCTTTCTGCAGCCAGGAAGCAGGGGCAACGTTACAACACTCAGTGTACACATATGGTAATAAACATGCATCGGACTGCAGGACTTGTGCAAGTCCTAATGTGAAATCACCCAAGACCAATGATAGTTCAGATTCAAAGCCAGTTAAATGCATGACTGAAATCTAAAAAGGCTACATAGGCTGGGCCGAATGGTGAAGACCGGGGAAATGTAAATGAAATGCCCTGGCCTGAAGTAAACTCACAAAGAAACTCCCAAAGAACACAAAGATATATCGGGAGGCAGTCCCACTTACATCTGCTCCTCCTCCTCCGAGCCCATCATATCCTTGTACTGCTCCTCGCCGCCTTCTTCCTCGTCATCGTCATCGTCATCCTCCTCTTCCTCATCGTCCTCACCCACGCTGCTGCGCTCCGACACGGAGCTGTCCGAGGCCCTCTGCAGCCCGGCCGCCACGGCCCTCATGGCCGCCAGCGCCGTCATCTGGGCGTGCTCCGACTCGGCGGCGGGGCTGCCAATCCGCTCGTTGCCGGCGCCGGTCGGGGTGCGGCAGTGACCCTGCAAAGCCCCGCTCTGCTGTTGCTCCAGCTCCATCAGTAACTTGGCCCTCTGCTGTCGGTGCAGGTTCTCCATCACAGCTTGGAGCTTCATGGCCCGGGAAAGTGTTCTCTCCCCCCGCCCTGCCCTCCGTCAACAGCTCCCGTCACAGGGGGGGGGGGCTGTCGCCTCTCCAGGTCACGGTGCTCAGCTGCCGGATATAAAGCCTGACCAGTGACTCGCTAGAGCGGGCTTGCTCTCTCGACGGGCAGGGCAGTCAGGTCCTGGACGGGTCTGAGGTTTTGTATTTCAAGGCGATGAGACATGCACCCGGGACACTGCCCCCTCTGCTCCCGAGACCGAGGTCTGCTGTGCCGTTTCTCTGCGCGGAGAAGAGGCGACTGATGAGGACTCCCCGCTACGCAGTCTCTGTGAGTGTGGCACTTGAGACGCTCGCGGCTAAACTGCTGCAAATGTATTTGTGCGGACAACACCGGAAGGGCTTCAGCAGGGCCTGTGGGAGGAAAAACATGTGAGACAAAGCACTTGTCGCTGCCTTAACGTTGTCACTTCCTCAATGTTGCTTCACATGTTGGTTAGCATATATGGTCAGCTGGCTGCAAATTCAAACAGCTCAGAGAGAAAGTGAAAACATAAAAAAAAAAAGTATTCTATTATCCCCTCAAGGGTACGTTTACTGCTCTAGCTGTTTTGAAGGAAATTAACACATGATTAAACTAGGAAATCTAGTTAAGCTAAACCAGCCTTTTCTGCACCAGAGAAGTGAACTGTTACGGATGGTTGAAAATGTCTAATAAGAACCACTGCTGCAGTTTCTTCAGGATGTTTTGTTTTCCGATCCAAAAGATCCAGATCATCCCAAACCTTCTGTGCATGTCCTGACAATGTTCATCACTAGCCATTTCTTCTCCCATTTTCTGATTGGCTCAGAGCTTGCGTCTAGCAACTAGAGAGTCAACAAGACAAAACGCTAAGCGTTAGATGCCATGGGTGGTCGTCAATGAGGTGAGCGTGCTATCGGAGGTATGACGAGCACCCAGGCGTCTCTAGGGCAACAATCACTGCAGTGTTCCACAGCCTTAACAGACCATCCTGGCAAATGACACTAGTTTATTAAAGTAGAATCAATATCTGGAAGATCCCACAATGATCACAAGTAGAGATCAGAGGGTGAATTTAATGAATGTCTCACTGGCAAAAATGAATAATCATTCACAATTTAATGTGATGGGGTTGCTTGTCGTACAGTAGCGTTACGCTACACAGTAACATTTAGTCATGTTATGTAGAAGACTGTGACACTAGGCTGTACTTGGCTTAAGAGCTTAGATGTATGTGATTCAAATTTTGGTAAAACTTTATTTGGATAATTAATCTGTAGATGCTTTACAGACCATCTACAGAGTATCCATAACATTTCTATTAATTATCGAATAACACTAACCTTAAACCTCATTCTCCCTATAACCTTAACATTTTCCCTAACCCATAAACTAACACTTATTCTAAACATAACCTTAACATTACCAAGCATTTACTTTGATTTTGATAGTTTGTTAATAGTATGAACATCTCTAGCATATCTACAGATGGTCATTTTGACTATGCAAATGTTAACCATAATTTACATACAGCATCTCTCAAGGACATACATTGAAAGTTCAATGAACCAACCATATGCCAGACATTCTTTTTAGTCAAAAATAAAAATTCAAGGTGGTAATCCAAGAGAGAAACATGACTGAACAGCATGGTTTGAATAATCACAATTTAAGATGTTACTATAGTTGCAAAAATCCAGTCTATTTCCCAAAATGTTCTGTGTAACCTGAAATGCTGTGATTTTCTGTTTATTTAATCCAGATTCCAGGAAACCAGAACAAGGTTTTCCAGAAAATACAGGAATTTTTAGAAAGTTATATTTTTTTAACATTAAATATTACATCCAATATTATGGATGTTCTAGATTAAACACAATATAGGTATATTTGAGCAAACTTGGCCTAAATGAACATATCTATACCTGGCACAAGCTATAAGAGGAATGGTCTTCATTGTGATTGGACAACGCTTGGGTCGCATCTAGCTCACAGCAAAGATAAGCTTTACATGCAGTGTTCTAGAATCAATAGTACACATTGACAGGGCTATGAAGACACGAGTGTTTAGAAGAGCCTAGGCAGCCGCTGAAATGACACATTCGCCATATGACAGGATAGAGTTCACAATGACTGTGCTTTTTACAAGAGAGAGAGAGAGAGAAAAAGAGTGATATAGAAATAAAAGGAAAAGAAAATGAAGAGATGAAAACGGCACTGGCAAAACCTTTGCCAGGTCTTTCGTCACTGTGTGGATCAGGATGCATGTACAGTTGTGCTCATTAGTTTGCATACCCTAGCAGAAATTGTGAAATTTTGGCATTGAAAAAAAAAAACTGTCTATTATTTAAGGATAGTGATCATACGAAGCCATTTATTACTACATAGTTGTTTGGCTCCTTTTTAAATCATAATGATAACAGAAATCACCCAAATGGCCCTGATCAAAAGTTTACATACCCTTGAATGTTTGGCCTTGTTACAGACACACAAGGTGACACACACAGTTGAAAATGGCAATTAAAGTAGAATTTCCCACACCTGTGAGTTTTTAAATTGCAATTAGTGTCTGTGTATAAATAGTCAGGGAGTGTGTTAGCTCTCAGATGGATGCATTAAGCAGGCTAGATACTGAGCCAAGGGGAGAAGAAATAACTTTCAAAAGACCTGCGTAACATGGAACTTTATAAAGATGGAAAAGGATGTAAAAAGATATCCAAAGCCTTGCAAATGCCAGTCAGTACTGTTCAATCACTTATTAAGAAGTGGAAAGTCTGGGATCTCTTGATACCAAGCCGAGGTCAGGTAGACCAAGAAAGATTTCAGCCAAAACTTTTGCCAGAAGAATTGTTGGTGATACAAAGAAAAACACACAAGTAACCTCAGGAGAAATACAGGTTGCTCTGGGAAAAACCGCTGTGGTTGTTTCAAGGAGCACAATACGACGATATTTGAACAAAAATTTGCTGCATGGTCGAGTTGCCAGAAAGAAGCCTTTACTGCACCAATGCCACAAAAAAGCCTGGTTACAGTATGCCTGACCTTGACACACCTCACAGCTTCTGGCACACTGCAATTTGTGCCAGATTGCAGTGACGAGTGACGAGACCAAAATAGAGCTTTATGGTCAAAAGCATAAGTGGTATGTTTGGAGAGGGGTCAACAAGGCCTATAGTGAACAGAATACCATCCCCACTGTGAAGCATGGTGGTGGCTCACTGTTGTTTTGGGGAAATACTTATCAGAAAATACTGGCAGACAATTTGCATTCTTCTGCACGAAAGCTGAACATGGGACGCTCTTGGACTTTCCAGCACAACAATGAACCTAAGCACAAGGCCAAGTTGAACCTCCAGTGGTTACAGCAGAAAAAGTTGAAGGTTCTGGAGTGGCCATCCCAGTCTCCTGATGCTAAAGGGGGCAATACACAGTATTACTCTGGGTATGCAGACTTTTGAACAGGGGTCAGTTAATTTTTTTCTTTGTTGCCATGTTTTGTTTTAGGATTGTACCGTTCTGTTATGACCTACAGTTGAATGTGAATCCCATTAAAAAAATAAGAGACGTGTTTTGCTTGCTCATTCATGTTTTCTTTACAAATGGTACATATATTACCAATTCTCCAAGGGTATGCAAACTTTTGAGCACCACTGTAAGAAATAACCACCAGATTAACTGTTAGTAGAAATGAGAGACATTCAACATTAATTCACACAAAATAATTTCAGTACTTGGGTCCAAGATAGTAACAATTGGACCGCATATAATAATGTATGAGCTTTTTTGGCACTACGGAAACAAGTCTCGAAAAAACACCAAGTTAAACAGACATGTTGATTTGTCAAAGGCCTGAGGCACTGAACCATAATGTTTTCATCTCACACCCAATGTTTTCATCTCACACAGTCCATAAGGCATTGATGAAACCAAATTCAAAAGTGACTTTGCATCATGTCTGCATCAAATGTCCTTCCCTGTATTTGTAAATAAGACTTTTCGTAGACACACCACGGCAGAACAGCAAATGTATTTCAAGGTCTTTGCTTTGCCTGAACAAAATACCCTGGGTTGGGGAGGGTTAGTGGCTCCTCAAAACACCTTGTCGGCGACACCTGTGATTTCCCACAAACATGGTAGGATTGAGCAAAGAATGAGGCTGTATAAATGTTAGACCATTAATTCCCGGTTGCCACACACTAAATCACAGTCCTATTAACAACTTTGGAACTACAGTAGGGAGAACAAGTATTTGATACACTGACGATTTTGCAGGTTTTCCCACTTACAAAGCATGTAGAGGTCTGTAATTTTTATCATAGGTACACTTCAACTATGAGTGACAGAATCTAAAATAAAAATCCAGAAAATCACATTGTATGATTTTTAAGTAATTAATTTGCCTTTTATTGCATGACATAAGTATTTGATACATCAGAAAAGCAGAACTTAATATTTGGTACAGAAACCTTTGTTTGCAATTACAGAGATCATACGTTTCCTGTAGTTCTTGACCAGGTTTGCACACATATACAGACCTTCTCCAGATCATTCAGGTTTCGGGGCTGTCGCTGGGCAATACAGAATTTCAGCTCCCTCCAAATATTTTCTATTGGGTTCAGGTCTGGAGACTGGCCATGACACTCCAGGTCCTTGAGATGCTTCTCACGGAGCCACTCCTTAGTTGACCTGGCTGTGTGTTTCGGGTCGTTGTCATGCTGGAAGACCCAGCCACGACCCATCTTCAATTCTCTTACTGAGGGAAGGAGGTTGTTGGCCAAGATCTCATGATACATGGCCCCATCCATCCTCCCCTCAATACGGTGCAGTCATCCTGTCCCCTTTGCAGAAAAGCATCCCCAAAGAATGATGTTTCCACCTCCATGCTTCACGTTTGGGATGGTGTTCTTGGGGTTGTACTCATCCTTCTTCTTCTTCCAAACACGGCGAGTGGAGTTTAGACCAAAAAACTCTATTTTTGTCTCATCAGACCACATGACCTTCTCCCATTCCTCCTCTGGATCATCCAGAAGGTCATTGGCAAACTTCAGATGGGCCTAGACATGCGCTGGCTTGAGCAGGGGGACCTTGCGTGCGCTGCAGGATTTTAATCTGTGTGTTACTGATGGTTTTCATTGAGACTGTGGTCCAAGCTCTCTTCAGGACATTGACCAGGTCCTGCCGTGTAGTTCTGGGCTGATCCCTCACCTTCCTCATGATCATTGATGCCCCACAAGGTGAGATATTGCATGGAGCCCCAGACCGAGGGAGAATGACCGTCATCTTGATTGAGTGTGTGGACAGGTGTCTTTTATACAGGTAACGGGTTCAAACAGGTGCAGTTAATACAGGTAATGAGCGGAGAACAGGAGGGCTTCTTAAAGAAAAACCAACAGGTCTGTGAGAGCCGGAATTCTAACTGGTTGGTAGGTGATCAAATACTTATGTCATGCAATAAAATGCAAATTAATTATTTAAAAACCATACTGTGTGATTTTCTGGATTTTTGTTTTAGATTCTGTCTCTCACAGTTGAAGTGTACCTATGACATAAAAATTACAGCCCTCTACATGCTTTGTAAGTAGGAAAACCTGCAAAATCGGCAGTGTATCAAATACTTGTTTTTTGTCTTTGATTGTGGAACGGTGTTTTGCGGAACATACGTGAGGTGAGCGTTCCGGTGTGAACCAGGTACATGTAACCAAAGGTAACTGACCAGGGTGAAGAGAGTAAATTCGCTATGCAGCTGTCGAAAAAGTTACTCCATTAAACTAAAGTAAAAACAGAGAACAGTGTGTACAACCGTCTAGTGGACTTAAAGGCGTACAAGGTAGTTGAGGTTTATGTACATAATGTGTGGGGTAATGTGATTATGCAACAGGAAAGACAATAAACAGTAGCAGCAGTGTATGTGGCTATGTCTTGTCTAAATGACTGTAGGTAGGTTTGTATGTAGAGGCTAGTGTGTGTGTGTGTTTAAAGTCAGTACTAAATGTTAACTGCAAAAATAAAAGCGACTAATCGAATAGCCTAGGTAGCCAATGACAAATTGTTCTGCAGTCATGTTAAACAGCCTTATGGCTTGTGGGTAGAAGATGCCATAAAGTCGACCCTGTGGACAGTCTGTTTAAATGAATGGTACGGATGAACGAGAGTTAATGGGTTATTTCTTTTACCTAGTGGCACAGACTGAGGGAGGGCTGAGGGTGGAAGATTGTCCTGTTTGTTCAGACCTCGCTAAGAGATAAGGAAAATGCAAAGGGGTCTAATTCCAAAGTGATAAAGGGTCTACGCTGCCTTAGAAGTGAACCTCAACATTCAGCTTCAGAGTACTACAGAACTACAGAAAGGCCAGTCCACTTCAGAGAACTGAAATTGTGCATTTGTAAAATGTTACTTTTACAGTGTAGATTTAACCAGCAAGACAAAAATGAAAGGAAAATAGTAAGTGAAATTTACTGGGATCCTTGACACAAACGAGCAAAAACATTACAAAATACTGACCTACACTATCTCCAAAACATGCTAACACTGTAATATGTGGCAGGTGGTGACAGGTGGCCAGTAATTAGAGAAACTGATTACTGATCTAACTTCATCATCACATAAAATAGCTAACATTAGAAGACATCTTAAATATGTTGGTGTAAATTCAAGTCCAATGGAAATGGTTATGCAAACCAAGATAAGTCTATCTAGAGTTTTGTTCTCTTCCTCATAATGAAAACAAGCCCTAAATTGGGAGGGTCCAGCCTTCCATAAAGATTAGAAACATGGTCTGGTACGATCTATATGGGTGTGGTAAGTCATCATTCCAAGATCAAAAGACCTATCCGAGGATCTCAGAAGTAAGAACATGGATGCCCATGAGTTGAGGTACATAATTCCAATGTTTGAAGGATTAACTATAAATGGAGAAAATGTCATCCCACCAAATTTAGCTCAAGCTGACCGTAAGATCCACATAGAAGTCTCAGAGAACCCCAGGGTCACATCAAGGGATCTACAGGACTCCCTTGCAACAATTAATGTTGAAGTGCAAAAGTCAACTGTCAACAAAAGCCTATGCCTACATGGGAGGTCAAGAAGGAAGAAGCTTCTGCTTTCAAAACAGAATATCAAATTACGACCATTTGCAAGACCTAACTCCAGGTAAAGACCAAAACACCTGAAATATTGTGCTCTGGACAGATATCAAAAGTTGATGTTGTTTGAGTGCAATATCATACACCATGTTTGGCGAAAATGAAACACGTTTGAACCAAAACCTCTCATACCAACCATAAAGCATGGAGGTGTTTGAGTTTTGGTATGGGGCACGTTGCTACTCCATGGCCAACTTGGCATCATTGAGTCCACCATGAATTCCAGAGAATTCTTGAGAATGTGAGGTCATCTGTCAAAAAGCTGAACAGAACATAGATCTAGCAACAGGACAGTGCTCAAAACCACACAAACAAATTATTAAAAATTATAACCTATCCATGTCTTTTAAGTTACCTTTATCAGTCAATAATGTTTACGTGAGGTTTACACATCTCAATGTCCAAATATGTACAAAATCATTTTCCAGGGGCTGTGCTTACCTTTTCACAAGATTGTAACAGGTTTTAGTACAGACATTGCAATTGAGGCCAGTGACCATTTAATTAAAAGTAGACAACTTCAAATTGTTTCATTCGTGGTTTGGAATCTTGGATCATAAGACCAACATGTGTAGAATCCACATTGGGTTGTTTAGGATATGAAGAATTGAGGAGGTTACAAGTTAATACAAACTGACAGACGAACCAATGAGAGTTTAAATGGGGAATACATAAGTCAATCTGATTAATTTTGTAGAAAAATATTATTTGGAACATTTACTTAAAACAGCAACTGCAGTTGTCTGCTGGTCATTTAGCTTGTTTTTATGCTAGTAATACATAAAAAATCTTTCAGTCCTTCAAGCAGACACTCATCCAGAATTATTTGATATGATTTCATACTGAACCCCAACGGGATTCAAACCTACAACCATGGCATTACAAGCACCATGCCCAACATGGGAAGTGAGCTACATTGGACCTTTTCAAAGGTGCTTCAACCAAATATTAATAATAGGATCCTAAAACAGATTGAGTTGACAGAGCCTCATTTTGTCATTCTTTGTAATCGTGAAAACGCTATAATTTTTATTTGAAGTAGGTTGCATTGCCATGTAAGGGGGAAGAAATCTACAGTCCCTTTTTTGACATAAGGGTTTGTAGAATATGGTGTAACAGGCCTTTAATAGAAGCTGGTCGATGGCACTAGTCTGGAATATGTGGTATGCTGTAAATCTCTTAAGGTATTACCTCTGGACTTGTGGTGAACCCATAACACTAACAACAAGAAAAACTTTTTATTTTAAAGTGTCACAAAAACCTTACGCCGGCCTCTCCCAAAATCCATTCAGAATGAGGCCCAAGCCTCCAACCTGATTAGCAAAGCCAGACATAAATTACGTTCGTGCAATTTCACAATAATCATAATCCAATGATCTTATTATTATAAGTTCTGAGGAATTTTAGGTCATTTTCAATGACACACCCATATTCAGCCATTCAGAACCTTCTGACACAGTGAGTTACCTACTGACTATTGGGCAATTCCATGGTTACAGAGTGACACAAAGGTTTCACTTTACATTGTATGTCAAACAAAGCCAATGACGGCAAATTTAAACATACCATAAAACAGTAACTGTAACAATGTGTACTGACATTTTTTTTTAAATCACATTTACTTGAAGAACAGTGCTAACATAGGCTATGTCGACATTTTCAAGTGAAACATCTGAGTTTCAGTGTCACTGTGTGACTGCTTCAACATAGCAATGGAATGAGACAGCAAGGTTGTGTTTTTATTTTCAGTTTCACAGTAAAAGCACAGTAAATCAAAGGTTCAACTGAAAATGACTGTCGTCACAGGCTAACGCTAGGCTAGCAACAAGGATCTCCGCCTCCAGCACTGCCATAAAGAGCAGCATTGTTCCCTTCCATTAGCCATGGGACGTGTTGCATGTCCAACTATGATTGGTGCATTCAGAATGTTAATGGAGACTACATAACACAGACAGATCATGTTGAACATGCAGAGGAGAAAGCCAAACACGTAATTCCACTCAGAATGATAATCAGAGATTATGGCTGATGCAAGTGGAAAGCCATCAATGTGATAAAAGCAGAGGTAACTAATTCAGTTTGATAGGTTGTCTCTACTGCAGCAGCATCAGTTCCAGCTTTATTAGTGTGCACATCAAGGTTCTGATACCACCACTCTGGCTTCTTGATCAATAGTGGCCTCAGAATATTTCCCTGGTAACAAACGGCAGAACCTTGCAGCGCGGTTGCAACTCTGAGTCTACTCAGCTACAGGGCTGAACAAAACGCATGGACATTATATGACCGCTTAAATTAAATTCTGCCGGTCGATTCAATTCTTTTGTTTGCTGTCTCTGGCGGATATCTGCCTTTCACTGTCAATGCCCATCATCCATTGATCAAAGGTCCCCATTTGCACGGTTAACATCGATCACGTTTAATGTCATCATTTCCTTTAAATGGCCATTTAAGTTTCCAGCTAATTCACCCGCACAATTGTCTCACTGTGATGGGCAGGCGAGACTTAGGTATCTGAGGTACATCTTCATTGAAACACATCCAGTACATGCCCCAAACTGGATTAACTTGTTGGTTCATAAACTTGCAGTCAGGCCATGCCTTTGTATTGTAATCTGGTACAGCACATCTATTGTGCGGATAACAAAGACGCAGATAGAAAGAGAACAGCTCTTGGCACTGATCTAGTGTGGTGAAAGAAGTGACACATATGTGGGCTGCTGGTGTGCCTGTGTATGTAGAACACGCCACAAACACAGGAGCCTAGTCAGACCAATGGAGTGCTACAGTATGGCTGTCTTGATTTCATTAGCCTTAAGCTGCCAACTTCCTCATTCAGCAGACATATGTGCCAAGGGCTGTAAATATCAAACACAAATAAACCCACTGCCGGGCACGTGCCTATGTGAAGGTCTCTTCGTGTTGGTATCCAGGCAGACATACGCAAGTATAGACCTGATGACCGACAAAACGGCAGTTGTCAACGCAATATATTGTTAATGCTAGGCCATGTAAAGGTGATTTGTTCACATTTCACTTCATACTTGTTTTTTTCCCCCTTACATTTGTTAATAAAGTTAGGCTTGGTCTTAGTGGTGGACAGACGACAGGGATCTTTCTACCTTACTAAAGCTCGATTACACATACAGTACGTCATTATCAAACAGACAGGATTCCCCCCATGGCTCGTCTCCAAATGATTAGGTGCTGATTTTACTTCTCTCCTTTTTTTGGCAGGAGAACCACAAACTGGCAGTGTACCAGCAAGGCACTGAGAAATGTGGGTTTTGGCAAAGGAACAGCTAATATCGAGCCAACTCACCACAGTGCACACCCCGTTTAAATGGCAGGGAAACTACAGGACTGTGGTGAAGTCGCAGGAATAAGTCCCACACTGGTTTGTGTGGTCACTGAGCAAGCCATAGTAGTAAACAACAGGTGTCAGCATAATTGAAAGGTCATAGTAACACATTTACTATGATCACTACAAATAATGCATTCAAGAGTTCAAACCTCCAGCATCTGAAGGAAGAACCTTTATCCTTATTATTCTGATTTTCTAACAAGTACCCCAGGCCAGTGGCCTGTTACGAGCATTTCACTCACTTATATAATCAGCAAAAATGACTAAGTTAAAGTACTGCCATACTTTGTGATGTAAGACATGAAGTCAATGCAAACCAGTGACGGTGTAGTTACACTGGACACGGAGAAGGAGACCCTCACAAAAAACATTTTTTATATCATTCTCATACTAATCATTGTCACAATAGCTTAAACACACATGAACTGATCCATATTCAGAAATTTAAATTCTTACTGAAACACAAACCTTTGATGGGAAAATCCAGGTGATGCTGCAGAACACTATCGCAGAGAACTAGGCCTATTGGATGAACCGTTCAGTTAAAAATGTGTTTTGGTATTGTAATGACATGGAAAAAGATGTCAGTGTTCTACAAATTCCCCCTGTTTCACTACTTTTTCATGAAACCTCTGAAGACAAATTCTGAATAAGGTACACACATAATTTCCGTGGAAACAGTGAATGAGGTGGCATAAGCTGGTCCTGTGGTCCAGGTTGCTAAATCCGATGCACATGTACCACTGTAGCATGGATTCAATTCCATTTAATGTTATTTCAGATTGCTCTCCTCTATTTTACTCAGGGACGGCGCCAGGACGACATTTTGTACACGCCCCATGCATGTCCAATCACTGTGAGCACACACCCCCCCCCAACAAATACATTTAGAAACGTATATACGCTTGACTGGGTCAAACTCATACGATCGGCTAGGTATATGGAGAAACATAACTGAGGGGGCACAAATTGCCCCCCCCCAACAAATCATTAAAATTACGAAAACGTAATGTCTTTAAAAAAAAAAAAAGGGTGAAGTGTGATGAATTGCACTGTTATGCAACTGGTCTTGTATAGGAATCCCTGAGAAAATTCTTCTCAAGCTCTCTTGTCAAACAGCAATCTCTCATCAGGTCCGTTGAGCCTGCTTGAAAGGAATGAAATCTTTACTCCAGAGTCAAGGTATCCAATATTATTTTCCAAACAAAAAAATAGAGAAATTAAGGAAGGGACAAGGAATATTTTCCATGATCAGCGGACTTCCTAGAAAAAGCCACCCTCTGTAGAGACTATGCACAAATCATTAGGTGCATTTCATTGTCACTACATCTGTTTCCAACTCACTATTTCAGTTCATACTTTGATGGAGTTACAAAAGCAAATGTGTGCGAATTACAAACATAATTTAACATCAACTTGACAACAGTAGACAGCAGTAAGTTCAACTTTGCCTCAACAGGCCATGTTATTCATTACACTCCACTATGCAAGGACATCCGGCCTTTATAACCTGGACTTGATCGCCTACCATACGTTTCTAAGCCACAAAGGTCCAATCACTGAGCAAATCCCGTTTTCTTAAAGAGGCCGAATGGCAGGCAAATGGAGAGAACGGACCTCCTTTGGAACAATGATGTGTGTGCTGTGACACATAGACACGGACCGGACAAAGTGACCCACTATGGTTTAGTGATTTCACATGTGGTCGACAGAGAGCAAGTAATAAGTGCAGAGAAAACAAGTAGAAAAAAAAATATATATATATATTGTTATTTGCCAGGTTAATATGACATCAAAAATAATAGGAAATTATTGAAATAAACATCAACATTGTGTGTGTGTGTGTGTGTGTGTGTAACTATATTAACGCACTTATTTCTCCAAAGTATAGAAACCCCAGGCAAATCTGTCAAAAACATTTTGCCAGACCTCACTTGCGAAAACAGTCATTTTAGCTTGTGGTTAAGTTCAGGGTTAACACCAGGTTTTGGGTTAAAAATAGGAGTTAATTGTTAGATTTAAAGTTAGGATTAGGTTCATCTATAATCCATTTCCACAGAGGGTTCTGGATGGAATCCAAAATGATTCTAACAAGAACCAAACCAAAAATTCTCTCATATGGTGACATTCCAAACCCACATGAAACTTGTTTTCTAAGAGTGAATTTCTTCCTTAGTACAACCCTGGTATGTCATCTCCAATTAAATCACAAATGCCACGCTTAAAGTTCACCCCGGGGACATTGTCCAACACTGAAAAGAGATTTGCGTAGAAGCATTCTTAAAATCTTTACGGTCAAAAAATCTACGTATTACCAAATTGGAACCGTAGACACAAGCCACCAGCATGACGTTAAATTCCAGACTTCAATCCCCTCTGAATGGTCTGACCCAACCCTTCTTTTTGAGCACATCTCACTTAAGAAGCTCCTCCTATTCCCAAACTCCACAAATTCAAATTGGGCTGGGTTGGGCAGTCCAAACGAATATAGACATACTATATATGTGGATATACTACACTGATTAATAAATAAAGAATTATGCATTATGATTGACAGACATTGTATTTAGGCTATGCCTTTATTAAAATTCCACAAGACGTGTTTTCATTATTTAAATGTTAGACTACATTGTCAACGTTGCAACTTATTCATATACTTACAAAAAGTAAATTCAAAGGCTAAGAAAAACATTGTTGAAAATGGACCAGTTGATTTTATCAAGCAATTTTATAACACTTCTATTGTTTCTATTCATAACTTTAAAGTTTTTTAAGCAAACAAATACATTAGTGTATAAATGATCAATATAAGCGTCCTAAAGAAGAAATTCTGCCGAGTTGTGGCTACCGGATAGCGTTCCTAACTTAAATATAGGCTATTGTAAAAAATAAACGCTATTGTCTTAAAAGTCGACCATCAACACAACAAGCAAGATAAATTAAATGACTGTTAGGATTTTATTTTACATGGCTTTAGTCAAATCTAAATACAGCTGTTCGCAACTTCCCCATTCGCACAGCAAATGTGCCCAACAGATAACAAAGCACCTTAAGCTGCGATAACAAAACTTTTTTGTTGGAAGGAATATTATATATGAAATTTATAATCCAATATATAAATGCTACAAAACTAACTCGTGGGATAAAATTCTTTACAGAAACATATTGGCCACTGTTTGGTTCCACAAAGCCTAATTAAAGCTTATATATGATAACGATATAATTACGTGGCATATCGCCAGTACAGCACACATGGCCGTATGGGTCTATATTGGGCTATATCCGATTAGACAAGTTAAATCATAAACGTCATCTTATCAAAGGAACATATAAAATAACATTAGGCAGAATAAGACCGAAGCTTATGTGTATATTTCTTAATCAAATCTAATGTGTGAACCACAATAAGATTTTTTTAAACTTACCAAATCAGCTTCCGTTCTGTTTTTGCACTCTTGTGAACCGGAAGAAACATTCCTGATTTCCCCTGAATCCAAAGCGTTCTAGTGGTTATCGATTCTGTGTATTATATGATATATATAGTAGCATACAGATATCCCTTGATTGTGATGTTTCTATTCCGTCGCATACATCTTTTTCGATTACAAGGTATGGCTTGATTCAGAGGTTACGTTGTATATTTGCCTAATCTAAGGCGTGCGCACGGTCGTAGAGTCAAATCATTGGTTGACAAACAGCAATCAGATGCAAATTCCAAACCTCTGAATCAGAGGGGGCCAACCTACCCCAATACAAAGGGTATGTCGTAAAATGTAAATATTATTTACAGTCGATGTGGGGAAAATTAATGGCATTTGTGAACAGGGTTTATACGTCTCATGTTGTACATTTGTAAGAGATGTTCAAACGGGTGAGTGTGTTCTATAGTTGACAATTGTGTAAGCATGCCTCGACGTAGTCATGGTTGCAGATTATCCCTTGACATTATAATGAAGACTACCTACCCCATGTTAAGCTTTTGGCGACGTTCCCCAGCCGGCAACGATCTCTTTCAACCCTTCTGTTGGTTGATGGGAGCCAGTAGTCTGCGGTACTGTAGACTTAATGCATAGCACTCAACGTAAACTGAAAGAATTGACAAGGCACACTTCCTAATTATCACATATACATTTCCCTTCATCAAATGTCGGCAGTTATTTAAAGGCCAGATATATGGGGGCACCCCCCCCCCCCCAACGTTAAATATATTTTAACTTGACCCTCCCATCTTACTGGGAAAAACATTGCACACCCTTCTTTCGCATGATTTGAATTTACAAACACTATTTGACTCATTACACTGCGATCAGAGCTGGCCGCAGTCAATTTTACCTTTAAAATGTTTTATGCATTTGTGTCTTATATATGGAACACATTCTGGTTTCTTTGTCAACAAACCCAACTATCAACGTGTTGCATACCGATGACACATTTCAATATCCCGGTTGGTTTTATCAGCACCCCAATAAAAATGTCAATTGACAACCATGATTTGTACTTTTGGTATTAGTTTTTATAACCAGTAGGGTTTTCATGTGTTTTGTGCACACTACCGCAAATAACGTTTCACACTGCGGATAACGAAGTTATTTTCCAGACAATACGCTAACTCTTGGGATTGAGACCTTTTCTAATCAACGTCCCAGAATTGTCCCAAAGTGCATTTCAACTGTCGAAAACAGAAGCAGTCCTAAATTGCAATGACTGTATAAAACACACACACACACACACTCAGGATTGTTTTATCAAATTTTATGGGTAATGTCTACTTTGTTTTCCTTCTCATGGTAGTTTTATCATTAGATCATCAAGCCCTTATTCTACATTTCTAACAGTTATGTTCATCTCAGTCACATGAAACCGCTCATGTGCAGTGTACTGTGAAAACAGTATACTACCCCACCTGTTGCATTTTGGAACACTTGCGAGTAGCCTATATTGCCGTGTGCGCATTGCTGCGATACATGTGTACATAATTGTTAATCAACATTTTAAGCTAAACAAAAAATATATATATTGTGAAAGCTTTGTGATGTAAATTATATTGTAAGAAAAATAATTATATTGTAAAGCAAATGTAAACAAGATTTTTTTTTAAAACAACTCTCCAAATGCAGAGAAGTTAAGACAGCTCTTACCTACTTTAGACCAGCAGGTAACCGCTCCAACCAACAGTCAATTTGGAACTGCCTCTAAAATTTTTGTTGCCATTATTTAATAATTTACAACTTATAAGGATGATTAATAATAATGCACAGCAATTACAAGCAAAATATGTGTTATTTGTCCAAGTACGTAATATTTGAATTACAGTTACGCAGCAAAGGTCAGTATTGATGCAGCTAGAATTTTTTTTTGTGCTTTAAGTTGCATTAGGTTTTGATAACTTCTTTTATTTTTTATCATGTCACATGCTTTTTTACCTCACTACTGACGTTGATAAAAACAAAATCTGGCAACGTTTGTAGTATTTTAATTGAAAACTAATTTTATTCTAACCAACATGAAAAATAGCCTATTTTGCAAAAAAAAGTCACAGAAAACTAACTGAAATTAAAGTTTACTGAAAGCTACAGTTTGTTAGCGCACATTGACGCATTACTAACACCAGGGTTCCATCTAGTGGACAGACTGAATAATCTCCACTTATACGTAAGAGGAAAAGGTTATTGCAGAATCTTTCACTTGGAAACTGCGGGGGAATCCTTTACTTGGAAACTGCGGGGTAATCCCTTCGCGTTCTTCCATACAAATGTCAAAGGAGGCATACATATACCAGCTAAAAAATCTGACCTAGAAAGGGGTTCTTTAAGGAACTCTTATAAAGGGTTCTTGAAAGAACTTACAGGGGTACCCCCAGAGTTTCAAAGTTATTAAGAATCCCTAAATGTCCCTCCAAGAAACCTCTTCTTAGTGCATGCTATTGACTGAAAACCGAAGTACTGAAGCGGAACCTGTTGAAAATCTTGCAAAACAAATGAAATCATATTATCTAGTGACATTTACCATGTTAAACTTCCGTCCATTTGTTACTGTGTTTCCAGTCTAAAACATACGTTGTAATAAAAAAAAATAATTCTTATGTTTGTTTCTTTCTGCCCGTAAAATACGTTACACACTGAAAGCCTACTTTTAAGATGGTTGTTGCAGCAGAATTTTAGTTGTATCCATCTATTTATTGACTAATTTCAAGTTTATAATTGGTTAAAAAAGTTAACAAAAATGTTTGCCCTATATGCCTGTTATCTGTTCTTATATATATGTATATATACACTTTTTTAAACTAAAATTAGGAAAGAGATTGACAGCCCTTTTCATTGTTATGTGATGATCTGGATATTTCCCCACATTTGATGCTTTATTACATTCTGCAATCATGAATGTCTTATTTGATTGTGAGATATATACAGTAGATTCTAAAACACTATTGTATAGCAATACCCTCCTAAACTCCTCTGACAGACTGGTTACTCTAGACTAACTGGAAACCAGTGCATTTAGTCGACTAGGGAAGCGAAGGCAGAGGTGTTTTTAAACAATGAATTTGCACCTGTGGCTCTAATCAGTTAGTCAATAGAAAATTGTCTCAACTCACCGGCCTAATTTCCAATACCCTTTGAAATTTCTTCCATGAAGAAGAATCCCTCAGTTTCAAGCAAAAGGATACTCCCAACAAAAAAAAAAAGCAATGTGCATCCCACAAATCTCCATCAATTGCAAGATGCTATCCTCTCAATATGGGCCAACATTTCTAAAGAATGCTTTCAGCATTTTGTTGAATTGATGCCACGTAGAATTAAGGCAGTTCTGAAGGCGAAAGGGGGTCAAACACAGTATTAGTATGGTGTTCCTAATAATCCTTTAGGTGAGTTTATATCTGGCTACTCTGTGTGCCAAAACAGTTCTTACCTTAAAGGGATCTGAAGATTACACAGATAGCCATTTCATTAGGCAATTACTGATAAAAATGTCAATTTGTTTTAAAGTCAGGGAGTCACATCATCATTGAACACTTCAATTAACATTTATTAAAATGAGTCTCTTCAGACATGGCTTGTGGCACTTTCTGTAAGGATAACAAACAATTGCCTGGAAACAGACAAAATGTGCACATTCACAAGTGAAACTACATTTTATTACCATTGTTGACTAGGTTAATTATATAAATATTATGTATTGACATTACCTAAAATATACATTCTTGCATGAAAAATGTATTGAAGGAAACATCCAATGAAGTCAATGTATAAAGCTTTGAAATAATTATATTCCAACAGACGTTTCCCTGTATTGTCGACACACAAACATGAGTTGAGTTACATGTTGTAGCTTCAAATTTACAGAAATCCTACATAACCAAGACGTGACAAAGTGAAGTAGAAATGGCAGCACCACCTATGTTAGACCGCTGTTGGTTGTATAATGTTTAAACTACTGCATGTTTGAGTGTCCATACATTACACTGTGGAACTAATTTAAAAAAACACATTCATAGTGAGAGGATGAAAGCCTGAGAAACCAATGTCAACTCACACACGTAACAAACTTTGGTAATCCACAGACACGCACTTGTATGTCAAATCACTTCATACCATTTTTTTTCCATCGTAGAAATAAAGTTATGGATAAATAACCTGGAAATGTAATAAAAAATTAATTAGTATAAATACATACTCAAATTTGTGATGACCTATTACCTGCATGTTTAAGGCATAACTGCTAGTCAAAGGAGGGAGGGGGTGGGTTATGCTAATAAAAAGTGTGCCTGAGACAGCAGAAAGGAGGGAGGGGGTGGGTTATGATAATAAAAAGTGTGCCTGAGACAGCACAAAAGAGGGAGGGGGTGGGCTATGCTAATAAAAAGTGTGCCTGAGACAGCACAAAGGAGGACTGCAGTCATGTAATAAGGTAATGTTATAGTAAATCACAAGTGCTGTAAATAACAGTACTATTTGAATAGACATTTATAAACAAATGGCAGTTAATGTATGAAGTCAACAGGCTGAATTTTTTTTTTAAGCTGACCCATGTTTCATTGTCAGAAGGCAAACCGACATAATTTGGTAAACAATGTAAACAACCGGTGAATACAAATGTAGACCTCAAGGACAATTCTTAAAAATAAAATGTGGAAAATTAATCACACAAACTGTGCATTTAAACGCTGCCAAATGGTAAACTTTGACAAAACAATTGAAAAGCTCAATCTAAATAAAAAATGTGAAATCCAATTTCTTTATGGATACATTCCCATTTTTTTTTGTTTTGCAACAATGTATTGTGCACAAATGTTTTTTTTTCCACCATTTATATTTGAAGCCATTTACATTGACAAATGATCATAGTTGTGTTCTGTGCCCCACAGTTTTGTCCTGGGTTTTAAACCTGGTCTAAGCCCTGAGGCAGCTTCTTTTCATCTTGCAGTTTAATCAGTTCAGATTGAGCTGCACATCCTCTTTCTGGCCTAATTCCATTCTGATTCCTGCCCCGTCACCCTTGTGCCCATTCATTTAGTACGCATAAATATGGAGGGACTGGACAGCAAAAAGGGAACTAGATGAAAAAAAAGATGTATAGATATATAGCACATCCATCCGTGAGATAAGCATCTAGGTCATGCAGCAATAGATACATAGCATAAATACACAAGCAAATCCAAAACTGAATGGCAAAAATAAATTACATATAGGACTGGCAAAGTAAATGAATATACCTTAACCCAATTGAGATGTTCTGGCAGGTTCACATGAGCATTTCATAATTGATAAACCCACATAAGTAAGTCAAAGCTGCTCTGCATGAAAGAGTGGGCAGCGTAACCATCTCTTAGCTCATTTGCTCCAGGTAGACAGAGAGCATGGGGTTTGGAGGGTGGAACAAGCCCTCCTGTTTGTTCACCACTGCAGTCTGGCGAGCACCATTACAGTCAGAGCCTGTAACACAGTTGACAGAAAACATTGTTTCCCCCTCAATACTTACCTTGGTTGTACGTCCCTGATTTTGTCGCTGTTATTCAGAATATTGGGGAAATATGCTAAGTATGAATGTCTTGACAATGAGCACCGCTAAAGTGTGAGTGTCACTTTAACAGTCATAAAGAACAACAAAAGAAGGTATGTTTCATGGTCATTCTACTACTCACTTGCTGAAATGAGGTCCATGTACTGGCAGACCGCATGAAGCAATAGCCTCTCAAAGCTAATTAGGAAACACAAATCAGTAACATCCAGTTAATTAATCTGAAAATCTGTAAATTGGATATAGATTATTTCACATAGTCTATCAGGCCAAATGGGCTTCTGAAATGTTTTAGGAACACCTCTAAAATAATAAAGAACTAAAAGCACCTGCTTGCGAGGTTGGTGGTGTAGACAGAGTGAGGCTGAGCACCAAAGAAACTGAGAAGGTTCCCTTCAAGCACCTCAAGTGTCCCCTAAACAAATGAAGGGGAGATGGACCAGGAACAGTAAAGGTCAATGACGACATGGTCTGCCGGCACAGCTAACAACGTGCAGATATCAAACTAAACCATGATGCGTTAAACGAGCTAAAAAACATCAGTGAAAAATGAACACTCAACAATGGGAACTTGTTTGCGCTTGAGCGTGGCGCGCAGTCTTCGATCAATTCTCTGGAAGCAGTCTTGGGCAGTGAAGGCTGGATTCACTGAAGAGCAGAAAAATTTGTTCAGTTCCATTTTGCAAATCCTAAAACTGCTGATAGTAAGTGTGTTCACGCCTTTCTGCCATGTAATGAAAAACAACGTTGTTTACTAATCTGCAGGGATGAAACAAATCAAACCAAACCTACAACTGGAAGTGAACCTTCAACAGCAGAACACTACGCTACTTCGCTTGAAGGGCAGTGTGTCTGGGCGTGTGGCGGGCACCATGGCTCTCACCCTCTCTCTGGTCTTTGGAGAGCTTATTGGAGCTGGTCCTCTTGGCCTCCTCTTCCAGAAGGGCAAGCAGCTTCTCCTGCTCCTCTCCAGAGCGGTTCATGAAGTCATTCCATTGCTGGAAGAGACACATTTGAAGAGAACATTTTGTTAGGTGCAGTACTTGTCAAATGTAATTAAGTGTAGCAGCGGTCAAATGTAATTAGGTTAAGTAGTGGTGACATGTAACTAGGTTTAGTAGTGGTCAAATGTAACTAGGTTTAGTAGTGGTCAAATGTAACTAGGTTTAGCAGTTGTAAAAAGCAATCAAGTCTTGTGAAGATGTTGAAACCAGTACAGGCGTACCTCCACATAGTGGCCATTAGTGCAGGCCTCTGTGAAGACTGAAGGGAGGGCAGGATCGCTGTATACCTCTGCCTCATTTTTGGAACACTCATCTTTTTCAAGAAGATTGGCAAGGTAGCGTGCTTTTTCAGACAGGAAAAATTTTGATAAAATGCTGCATGACTTGGCTTATGGCTATAAACGATGCATGCGTTCAGACCAACTGCAATAAAGTTATCGTGGCTATTGAGAATCTTTGCTGAACATGCATCGCCAATCTGTGGCAACTTAACATGCAGCAGACAAAAAAAAAAGAAATGACAACTTACTGTTCTCCTGACGTCTTTGGCTTTTCTTGCCTTTGGCTCTGGGTGTGATGTCAGAGTTACGTATGGCCTGGTTGATAAAGAAATGCTTCTTCTTGGTTGGAGAAGCACGTTTTGCTGGGGAGTTAGGCAGAGAGGTGCATTTGCGCTCCTCTATCAGGCTGGGAGACATAGAAAGCAGGAATTGTGACAGTTCCATTTGTGTTGACTGATGCATTCAGATTTTACCTCTGATATTATGGAATTTTTAATTGGTAGCAAGCAAGGGTTGAATGGCTGTAAAATAGGCCTTCCCTGTAACTAAACTGATCAACCAATAATAGGCCAGCTCTAGGTGACTCATCAGCATAAGAAATGGGTCAGTCGGTTCAGATTTCTGAGACACTGAATAGTCCATGTACACGGTTGCTTCTTTTAGACTAGGGCCACGTTCAGATTCAGTTAACCTGAGTAAGTCTCTTCAGGTTACATTCCACTCTAGATGTCTTGCTAAAAACAAGGAGTGGCAATGATTGTGTTTGCCGGAGACTGAGTAAAACATGTTCAAGTGTTGAAGACATCTGACTCCTAATAAATATATATTAAGCTACATGTAGGAGGCATGTTTTTCTACACAGCATTTTCCGATGCCGTCTAAACGTTCCGAACCCTATTAAATGCAGTGACCGCAGATCTAATGACAAAAAAGCACATAAACGAATATACAGAACTGATCATTGAAACTCAGTAGATTTGTGATAACACATTACCTGTCGTTTACATAAGGAAAATTATCCATAGGTGTACAGTCTGAATTAAGAGGTATTGTCAGAGTTAGAGAACACAATCGCTACAAAAAGCTACAGTAGGTATTAAGGCAGAGCCATAGAGGGGTACAGTACTGCTGTACTACTGTATACAAATCTAGCTGGCAACCAAACCAGTATTGCAAATTCCTAGCGACAGTAGTTAACGAATAGCAGCCATTTATATTTAGTCAATGTACGGTAATATCTAGTTAACTATACAGGACAGGTGTGTTAACTCTACCAGCTTGCAAGTAAGGTAACAGAACAGTAGCTAGCTAGTTAGTTACAAGCCATTTTGTTAGCACGTTGATAGCATAAATGTAAACAAATACATCCGTAAATTAACAGGCCAAATGTATCATGGTTAATAGCTTTTTATTTACGACAATCGTACACTGTAGTAATTTATAAAATGTGTAATATGATTGAAAACCAAACTAGCAAGCTACTGTAATTCGGCTCTCGAGCGTTCCCATTGAGATCATTGCATTTTTAAGCGATTTCCACTCACATAACATCCTGCTCCTCATTATCATTTGACAAAACAACCATCTTACGCCAGCAAAACAAACGGATAGTTTCGGGGGTTAACACAAAAACGAAAAGGTCTCTGGTACGATAAACGAATACGTTCAGCTAGCACTTGCTAGCCTGCCACTGAGACAGTTCTATTGTTAAAACCACGGCGGTCACGTCATCTGGCCGTAGCTAGAGAGAGGAGTGCCGGTCTTAAAACAAATAAGCGGTGGATCTTCCATTGACCTAGACTGTATCTACTTTACATCAAATATATTTGTGAATTTTCAGAGAAGTTTATATTTTTGAATGCAGATAAAGCATTTCTATCAAAATCAATACATTTTCCATGTAAAAATTCTGAATCCTACGAATTATGGCAGACTTTGCCCGTCTGCTAGAATAGGGAACAAGGTCTACCCAATCACCGGGACAGGTTAAATAACTCCCTTTATCGCCAAACAAACTGATGTAGTTAGGTTATTACAAGCAACATGCACAATTTAGGACCCTTCTCACTTTGAAAACCGTGAGTCGGGTGCGGTTCTAACCCCACAGCGAAGACGGCGATGTGAAGTAATTATGTATGTGTTGGAATGAGTACGATTCTGTTTTCACATAGGAAGTGTTCCCCTTCGGTCATTAATGTTGGTGACACTTTGCTCACAAGGGGAAAAAAAGTTATAGCAGTAATCCAAGGTTTGCCCTTTCACAGGAGTTATGACAGTGAGCAGGAAACACAATACTATTAATGTATTCCGATTTAAATGTTTATTATATATTTGTTTTGTATATACATCCAGTTGTATGTACACATAAATAACCATACACATTTTTAAGTATTAATATTCAAGCATAATAGCATCATTAGACCATACATTCAGTTGTATAGATATATTGTACACATTCCTATCAGTAACAATCTCTCCAATACTTCCAAGTGCAGTACAGTACTGTACAGCAGAAAACTGCTTTGGGTATAAAGCTAAATCTTTTTGCTCCAAGTTACATACAGTATTTGATGAAAAGAAGTAAAAACAGAACAAAAACAATATACAAAAATAGCAGTTGATCTTATCAAGGCAGTGTTTCCAGTCTAGTACACAGTCTGTTAAATGTACTCAACATTCTGCCAGTGTAAATATACCATGTTTTGAGTGTAAAACAAAATATAAGAGACTAGACAACTGAGTGTTGTTTCGTCCTGGCGCAAAACATGAGAATGTGGAAAGATTGTGATGACTGATGATTGTGTTGTCCAATCATATTCAGAAATAATGTAACAATCGTTGGACATGTGGTGTGCAGCATTTCAGTTAAAGTACTTCAGGCAGAACACAAATGCTAAGATACTAAACATTTGTTTGACCCCTGATGGTAATGCGCTTCAGTTGTTCGCTTGCGAAACACTTAACATTCTCAGAGAATAACAATAAATACTTCAACACTTGCATATTGAAATGCCAAACAAAAAGCAAATAACGAGTGATAGACCTGACCCTTAAAGTGCCCGTAAGTAATTAGACATAAATACAATTGGAGGTACTGGATCACTACAGTATAGGTGTGAGGGAGAATGAACAAGGCACAAAACCTAGACTTCAGAGTAAGCGTCAGTGGATAGATACCCCTGGACCACACAGAGGTGCCAGCCTGTCCACCTGTGCCTCCATAACGTCACACATTGCTGCGTTGTGCATTTCCACCCACTAGGAACAGTTGGGTCAGATCCTTATTGGCTGAGGTGTCCCCTGATCCCTTGGATTTTTTGGCTTCAGATTCCCTACTTAAACTACTACTGCTTATCGACGCTCCTTTTCCTGTCTCCCTGATACTCGACTCCACTCTGCCTTCTCCGCGACTCGATCCTCTGCTCGACTGGGGCTTCTGGCTTAGCTGTGGTTTTTCTTCCTTTTGCTGTGGCCTGCTTGTCATCGCCATGCCACTGTCCATGACTCCATTTGGTTTGGTCCCTTTTGGTTTTCTGTCTGAGGACTGGCCAGACCGAGGAGACCTGGGTGTTTGGGCGGCACTGCTGGCCTGAGCTGGTGGTGTCTCACCATTGATTGTTACTTCTCTCAGATGGTCATCGTCGCTCTGCTCCTTTGCAAAGTTCACAAACACCTGCAAGGGACAGAAGGGGTAATGTTGACAAACACCTGCAGGGGGTAGAAGGGGTAATGTTTACAAACACCTGCAGGGGGTAGAAGGGGTAATGTTGACAAACACCTGCAGGGGGTAGAAGGGGTAATGTTGACAAACACCTGCAGGGGGTAGAAGGGGTAATGTTGACAAACACCTGCAGGGGGTAGAAGGGGTAATGTTGACAAACACCTGCAGCGGACTGAGGGGGTAATGTTGAAAAACACCTGCAGGTAACTGAGGGGGCAATTTTAACAAACACCTGCAGCAGACTGAGGGGGTAATGTTGACAAACACCTGCAGTTAATCACATCACATTTAGTCTTTACTAGTCCCTGTGCTAAATCACATCACGTTAGGTGTCTTTACTAGTCCCTGTGCTAAATCACATCGCGTTAGGTGTCTTTACTAGTCCCCATGACCTTCCCTTATGACCAAATAACCAAGCCTCTACCTGGTCCAGGGTAGTCTGTGACACAGAGTAGTCAGTGATGCCCAGCTCCTCATGGTTGCTGGACAGCACGTCAAAGACCCGCGCCAAAGAGCAGGCACCGGTGGGCAGCTGGTACTGCAGAACGTTCTGGTGCCTCTCCATCAGTTCAATGCCGGGGAAGGAGCTCTTAATATAGGAGTCTACTGGGCACGGGTTCTCAGGGGTGTTGGGTGGATTGGACCCCGCCAGACGGAGGACGATGGTGTAGCCGTCCCCAAACCTGAGGAGTAAATGGAAACCCAGGAAAAAAGATGGTGGTTTAAAAACTACCACAGTGACAGAACTTAAGCAATTGTCACAGATGGGTGTGAATCTGCATTCACTGCAGTCCAATAAAGAGTTCCCCAGGGTTCGACTTTGGGACCTTTATTGTTTACCATATATGGTAAACAATAAATATATGATGTTTGTAACTCTATCAGAAACTGTAATTTGCTGTTTTATGCTGATGACACAGTTTTGTATACAGCTGCGTCATCTCTTGCACAAGCATTTTTACACTTGCTCTGTGACTTACGACTTTTACTTATAGATTTTTGTTTAGTTTTAACTGCAAAAAAAAGGAAGTACAAGTTTTTTTCCAGAGTTAGAAGCATAGGCTTGAATCATTTTAAAATTACAAACCTAGACAGTGATATGGTTTTGGAAAGCGTACCCTCGTACAAACACCTTGGAATTTGGTCAGACGATAACACCCATATCAATGAGTTGGTAACAAATCAGAATTGGTTTTCGCTACTGAAACAAAGCTTGTCTGATAAATCATGTCAGAACTTTTTCCACTTTTAATGTGACCTATAATGTGAACAATTCAATTGAAAAACAAACAGAAATCTTTGAGGGGGAAAAATGAAAACCTTACCATAACCTGGTTGCATAAGTGTGCACACCCTCTTATAACTGGGGATGTGGCTGTGTTCAGAATTAACCAATCACATTAAAACCCATGTTAAATAGAAGACATTACACACCTGCTATCATTTAAAGTGTCTCTGAATAATCACAAATAAAGTTCAGCTGTTCTAGTAGGATTTTCTTAGTTGCATCTCAGAGCAAAAGCTATGGTCCGCAGAGAGCTTCCAAAGCATCAGAGGGATCTCGTTGTTGAAAGATATTAGTCAGGAGAAGGGTACAAAATAATTTCCAAAGCATTAGATATACCATGGAACACAATGAAGATAGTCATCATCAAGTGGATAACACTTGGCACAATAGAGACATTAACAAGAACTGGACATCCCTTGAAAAGTGATGAAAAGACGAGAAGAAAACTGACCAGGGAGGCTTCCAAGAAGTCTACAGCAGCATTACAGGAACTGCAGGAATTACTGGCTGTGTGCTACATGTGACAACAATCTCCCGTATTCTTCATATGAATGGGCTATGGGGTAGAGTGGCAAGACGGAAGGCTTTTCTTACAAAGAAAAACATCCAAGCCCGGCTGAAGTTTGCAAAAACAAACATCAAGTCCCCCAAAAGCACATGGGAAAATGTGTTATGGTCTGATGAAATTAAGGTTGAACTTTTTGGCCAAAATTCCAAAAGGTATGTTTGGTGCAAAAACAACACTGCACATCACTCAATGAACACCATACCCACAGTGAAGCCTGGTGGTGGCAGCATAAAGCTTTGGGGCTGTTTTTCTTCAGCTGGAACCAGGGCCTTAGTCAGGGTGGAGGGAATTATGAACAGTTCCAAATACCATTTAATTTTGGCACAAAACCTTCAGGCTTCCATTAGAAAGCTGAAGATAAAGAGGACGTTCACCTTCCAGCACGACAACGACCCAAAGCACACATCCAAATCCACAAAAGCATGTCTTCACCAGAAGAAGATTAACGTTTTGGAATGGCCCAGCCAGAGCCCAGACCTGAATCCAATTGAACATCTGTGGGGTGATCTGAAGAGGGCTGTGCACAGGAGATGTCCTCGCAATCTGACAGATTTGGAGCGCTTTTGTAAAGAACAGTGGGCAAATATTGCCACGTCAAGATGTGCCATGCTAATAGACTCCTACCCAAAAAGACTGAGTGCTGTAATAAAATCAAAAGATGCTTCAACAAAGTATTAGTTTAAGGGTGTGTACACTTATGCAACCAGGTTATTGTGAGCTTTTGATTTTAAATGTTTCCCCTTCAAAGATTTCAGTCTGTTTTTCAATTCAATTATTCATGTTATAGGTCACATTAAAGGTGGAAAAATTCTGACATGATTTATCTTTGTCTCATTCTTTTTACATCACAAGAACCTGGCATTTGCAAAGGGGTGTGTAGACTTTTTATATCCAGTGTATATGCACGCTTCAGCTTCTGTCTTAAAAAGTCATAATTCAGTCTACCATGGAGCGCTGCGTTTGAAAGTTTTTGCACACACCACTGTAATTTATACACTACTGCTGGTGGGATTCGTTGACCTCCAGAAACCTCCTGTCTATCTCACAGTGACAATTAGATTGAGACATAGCAACTACCAGACACCGTCACAGTACTGGCTTGTACCGGAGGTATCGTTTACCTGCCACACCTCCCTGGCTTGGAATTCTATTCAGGATGATCTGAGGTTGAAGACCACTGTAATCCATTTCACATTTTAAACAGTTGTCGGGTGAACATTTTAAAGTGAATTGTTTTTGCTATTCTGTGTTGTTGTTTTGTACATTTTATTGGAACGTTTGTAATACAGGGCACCATTGAAAATAAAATGAATAAAAAAATGTTTGCACTAATACATTATTATTAGTGAAATCAGCAGCAAACGTTCACCTGTTTTTGATGTGCTGAACAGAGCCCAGACACTGGAACCTGCCGTTCACCATGATGGCCAATCGGGTGCAGAGAGCTTCACATTCCTCCATACTGTTCATACACACAGCAGAAAGTGTTCGGATCAGTAGCACCACAAATACAGTCTTAGGTCATTTTATTTGACCTTTGACAACAATTCCATTTCATCAAATTAGGCATTGATATCGTCACGTCGTCTGCAATAGACAAAGAATACATCAGATGCAGGGTTGGGATCAGTTCCATTTAAAAACTCCAATCCAAGGTGGAATCTGAATTAACATTTGAATTTGGTTTGAGAGTGTGAGTAGCTGGCCCTCTACCTGTGGGATGTGAGAACAACAGCCCGTCCATCTTTGATTACAGTCAGGATACAGTTCCACAGAAATCTCTTGGCCTTGGGGTCCATGCCAGTGGTGGGCTCATCCTGTGAACGTATGCGTTAAGGTGAGGGCTAAGAACGGAGCTGTCTCAAACGGTACATCAAAAATCCACTCCACTCCTTTTTTTTCACTCAAATACCAGGAATATAACAGGCGGCGCTCCGATAAGCGCAATGGCGGTGGAGAGTTTGCGTTTGTTGCCACCACTGTAGGCCCCGGCCTCTCGCTCTGCGTACTGGGTCAGCCCGAGCGTCCTCACCCCCCACCGAGCCACCTGACACACGAGGCAAAATGGGTTTACAGACACCTTATTCACACCTAGTGTGTGGTCAGGTCGTGTCACGTGTGCGCGCGTGACTGCTTGTTTTATACGTGCGCACGTGTGGTTGTGCACCTTGGACACAGACTCCTCCGGCACCCCTCGGAGCCTGGCGTAGAACTCCAGATGCTCCCTGCCCGTCAGCAGGTCACAGATGGCATCGAATTGAGGGCAGTAGCCCATCAGCTGGTGGACCTGGTCCATCTCCGTCAGAACACTACGGATCACATCGGAGTACGGGCATAATGAACGACGTTATAGTGATCAGGCACTTACAAACAACATATTTAACCACCAGCCCGATATATAAGGTTTTGTATTAGTGTTTTTCTCAGAGTCACAGACTGCATTTTTAAGGATAAAATAAATGTGAGAAAATGATTTCTATACTTTGTGTACATCAAGTTATGTTTCTGTACTTTGACTTGATGGTGAGCTCCTGACTGGTCTTACCTGTGATGACTAAGGAAGGCTTCTCCATAGCTGACAGTGGTGTCTCCAGTCAGCATGCGAAACGTGGAGGTTTTGCCGGCCCCGTTCACACCCAGCAGCCCAAAACACTGAGGCACAGGAAACCACCCGGTCACACTGAGTTACCCCCATGGTAATAATAACAGTGCTCTGACTATGTCCTGACTATGTCCTGACTATGTCCTGTAAACACTCTGTGGTAGATTTGTGTCTGACAGAAACAGTTTCTCACCTCTCCACGTGGGATTCCCAAACACAGACGATCCACTGCTGGCTTCTTGCCCGCTTTGTACACCTGCACAAAGACCGCTTAAAGATGAAACTCCATTCATTTACACCTACACAAAGACCGCTTAAAGATGAAACCCCATTAATTTACACCTACACAAAGTCCCCTTAAAGATGAAATCCCATTCATTTAAACCTACACAAAGTCCCCTTAAAGATGAAATCCCATTCATTTAAACCTACACAAAGACCGCTTAAAGATGAAATCCCATTCATTTACACCTACACAAAGACCGCTTAAAGATGAAATCCCATTAATTTACACCTACACAAAGTCCCCTTAAAGATGAAATCCCATTCATTTAAACCTACACAAAGTCCCCTTAAAGATGAAATCCCATTCATTTAAACCTACACAAAGTCCCCTTAAAGATGAAATCCCATTCATTTAAACCTACACAAAGACCGCTTAAAGATGAAATCCCATTAATTTACACCTACACAAAGACCGCTTAAAGATTAAATCCCATTAATTTACACCTACACAAAGACCGCTTAAAGATGAAATCCCATTAATTTACACCTACACAAAGTCCCCTTAAAGATGAAATCCCATTCATTTACACCTACACAAAGACCCCTTAAAGATGAAACCTCATACATTTACACCTACACAAAGACCCCTTAAAGATGAAACCTCATACATTTACACCTACAGTATACCAGAGGTGGCCAAGTCCAAAGGGCGTCTTACTTGCCTTGCTCAGGTCAATCATGGTGAGTATATCAGCTTGGGCTCGCCCGCTCTTTAGCCTCTCTCTCTCCTTAGCGATGTCCTCGTCCTCTGGACCAAGAGGCAGCAGCCCAGGCTCAGAGCAGGGCCTGAAAGAACCAACACATGAGCAGAACAACATGATAAAACGAGCCCCTAAAAACAAAATGACATTCTATTTGAAATCCTATTCTGGCTTTTTGGCTTTTTTGTGCTGGAGGAACATACAGATACAGCATGTTAAAGGGGCACTGAACGAGACTGGTATAGTACCAGCTAGTCCAGGGTAGTACTGACTGGTATAGTACCATCACAAGTCAAGTGCAAACTAATATATAGACCAGCGAGAGAGTTTAAATGGGGAATATCTCAGGCACTTGGATCAAATCTGCAGAAAAATATAATGTGAATCATTACAATTGACTCCATGTGTCTACTGGTCATTTTCGCTTCTATTTATGTGAGTAGCACAGTCAAATAAATTGTACATACTGCCCCTTTCACATTGCCAAAGCCAAGCCAATTTCTGGATAGAGACTGTGTGCACAGTGTAGCTTAAATTTGAACTGCAAGATGTAACAAGTCGGCACATGGTGTGTATATGGTGACATACGGGAGAGAAAGCTCTGCCAAAATATGATGGTGCCAATATTGTACCCCTATCCCAGGGACGTATGAATGGAAAGCCAGGATATGACATCCACGACGTTGTTAGAGAAGAGAGTACAGCACCTACCTGCAATTAATGAAGAACTTGTACTGTAGCAGTATGGTGAAGAGAAAGAACACAACGCCCTCCACTGCCATGGCAAACAGGTTCTTCCCCACAAAGTCCCATTTCAGGGGGTCCAGGGTCTGCTTGGCGCCTGAGGACAAGGACACCAACACGAAGGCCATGACATGTCGCCACGAGGGGCTCAAACTGACTACAAGCTGCGGCGTCTGCACTTACGAAGGTCAAAGAAACTCAGATTTGGTTTGTGTGGGTCAATAAGCGTGAGTATAAATCAAAAGATAATGACTTTCCTGCCACTGATTTTGTGCCAAACGTACAAAAAGTTGTGTCATACCCAGTCTCTGAAAAGCGTCCGACATAGCCTGGTTCTTGGCCATGTCGATAAGACCTCGGCCCAGACAGAAGTGGGGAAAGATCAGGAAGACTTTCTTCAGGATCTTGTTGATGCCGTTCAAGTGCTGAAAAGCAGAGAGGATACTGTAGTTAGAACAAACAAATTCACTCTCCAATCTCTATGGTTTGTTCAACTGATTTGTAAGGTCACCTCATTCAAAAAGGCACTAAAGGAAAACCCTTTGCCGTAGTTGTGTGGTAGGGCATCGGGTCAGACTACTACAGCCCTATCCTCATATTTAAGTTAATTCCTAGAGAGCCCTCTACCCCCACTATAGCTTTAGAAAATAATACAACGCAGGTATAATCATCCAAAAGACGGAACCCAATGAAAGACGATGTCCTCATAACTGCCATGGGGCTTTGGATCTGGTCATTGGACCAGAGGGAAGAGTGGCCTCCAACACCACTTCAGCAGCACTTCACCAGCATCGGGTCATAATAGGCAAGAAATAACAATGTTGTGAAAACAACCAACCTTGAAATATCGATACTATGCTATTAGGTAGGCCAATATCCCAATGACAGCAGAATGTCTGTCTGCCATCCGGTTATATAATAATAGCTTGATAAACAATTAGGTTTAGAAATCCTGTCCAATCAATCAATTGAATTTGCCACAGGTAGACTCCAGTCAATGTCCAGGGACATCGAAGAACACAGGATGCACCCGAGCTCAATAAATTGGCACATATTTCTAAAAACAAGTATTTGCTTTGTCACTTCACAACTTTAGAGGAAGTGAAGCTGTCTGAATACTCCCTCCTGGCAGTGTGTGTCAAAGACAAACCTTTTCAGGGCCTGCATTTACTTCCTCACAGCATCACATCTTCTAATTTACTTACTTTCTTACAGCACTGTATCCATTACCCAACTCAACAAAAATACACTCAAAGATGTGTACGGTTATCCCATTGAAAAAGATGAGCCGAGACTAACAGTGCCGAGACTAATCAGAGGCCCTGATGTAACGCCACATGACCCACCGGATCCACAAACAGCTCCAAGACAAAAGTGGCGATGCTGCCATTAATCCCGATGAAGAGGTTGACTGATGTGAGGACCACGTAAGCGGTACTGGGTACGCTGAACAGGAAGGAGGCTGGGTACATCAGAGGCGTGACAGACCAACTGAAATGGACAAAAGGGGAATTCTAAAGTCAGTTACACAGGGTTTGGGTTGTAATGCCACACATCGACAAAATGAAAACACTGACATGACCCTGCAGGCGAACATACTGTCGTTGAGCGGATTGTTCACAGGTGAGATCGTTCAGGACTATTTCGCTAATCGCTTATCTACCTAATGACATGTAATAAAGCGCACACAACATATGAGAGGAACCACCCGAGTCCGTGGCCCTCACCCATAAAGCAGGAGCAGCAGAACCAGAGCGGGGAGGTTGGATTCGGACACATAGGACTGCTGCTGGAAGCCAATGAAGATGAGGACCACCATGACGGCTGGGACTGTGTAGTTCAGCTGGGAGGAAACAGGAAGCCAGATAATTAGCCAAAATCGTTCTTTTAAGTCACCCTGGATAAGAGTGTCCGCTAAAACATGAAATTACTCTAGAATCAAGAATGGGAACAACACTTTTCACTATCAGGGTAGGGGAATGAACATGTTGCAGTGAATCATCTCCCTCCCTTTGTGGCTTGATAGTCAGTCCTGGATAACGGAGTGTTTCTATTTGAGCTAAAACTCCAGGTAACCAGTGACTCTGGTTTGTTCAGCACCAGGAGTCAGTGAAGCCTGTCGGGCTGGTGGGCGACTGACCATGTCCCAGGTGAAGTTAGCCAGCCAGTAGAGGATGGGCCTGACGCCGCTGACAAACTGAAGGTGCTTGGCCTTGCTGACCCTCTCCTCTATCAGAAACAGCACGAAGCTGGCCGGAACAAAGGACATGGCAAACATCACACAGATGGACACCAGTACATCCACCGAAGTTGTCATCCTGAAAACAGACCGGCAAGGACGACATTAAGACAGCAACAGACCAAATTCTGCATAGCATGATGGTGAAATTCAAGCTAATCAAATAAAGTCATACCAGAGTAAAACATTATGAAATTGTTTAGAGTGTCACATGAGAAAGTGCCTTGGATTCTTTGAAGTTCTGAACGTTTTACTGTGTTACGGCTTCACTTGTTTAGTTTTTCCAACAAGCACCTGTCTTGCCTTAATTCATTCCACAATAGTGATCCTTTAATTTCTATTAGTATAAATGCTATTAAATTAATAATTATGCATTCAACATGTTACTCCATGGCACCTACAGCATACTTCCATGAGAAATAATTTTCTTATCGTTGAATTTCATGCTTCAGCACTGTATGTTTCCCACCAGCTTAAAGGGATAGTTTTGACCATATACAGGTAGTTAGGGGATAATGAAAAATACAAATATCCAAGTAGCACAAGCACTGAGGCTAAAACAATTAGCATTAATCAACAGTGATATCCTTGTTTGATAAATCACATTTTCTATATGTACAACCTTTCTATATTCCGTTTGTGAGCACGCATTCAGTATCGTTCCTACACAATACTGATAAAAGAGCGCCCTGGTTGGATAGGAACAGAGCTCACATGGCCATTTCGGTGAGCTGTTCCTTGGTGAGGTTGAGGGGGTGGTTGTAGGCGGTTATCCCGTGTCTCAATCTCTCCGTCCCTGGGGGCAGGCTGGCACGTAGAAGGCCGTTGTTCATGACATTCACAAACGATGCCATGGCGTGCCAGCCTTTGTTGTTGTACCATACCTGGCAGGGCACAGAGAGAACTTGGTCACTGTAAAACGTCACACCGCGGTCCAACGCCCCCACACACACACACACAAGCTCATTCACGCCTTACCTTAACATTGTTCTTACTGTTCAATCCACTCAGAAACTCCGGAAGCCGACCCAGGAGCTGATCCAATGAGCTGTTCTGTGTGACACAAATGCCGGACATTAAAGACCACATAACGCGCAGAGGAAAACTGGCCTCGGGGGTGTGAAAGACGTGGTAACTACTACCTGTGCCACGTTGTATCGTGACCGTATTGTCATGACGACGTCCTCCATTCGGCTGGTCTGTGGAACACTCTGAGAGCCTCTGGCTCCAAGGGAGAAGCCCCCATATCTACAAGGGAAAACATGATCACATTTACATTAGAGGAGACAGTGGTGTATTAAGGATGTAGCAATAATGCAAGATGACCAAATTATGCAAGATCTTAGTTTTGGGCTAAACGGAATTAGGGCTTTAAGTAAATGATGTAATGACCATCACACTCCACCAACCTGAATTCGTTGATCCACTTCTTGGTGGCGGACGTTAGGCTGAAATTGTAATCGAGGTGTAAAGATGAGTGAGAGGTTTGTGAGGTAAAAACCCCCAGATTAAATCAAAGACGTCATCACAGATGATTAAGTGAGTGGTATAAGTGACCTTTTCTTCATGGTCTGAGGGTAGGTCTTCACCAGGTAGTCTGAGATATTGCGACCAGTCAGATTCTGCAAGATATCTCCTGTCGATCTCTTGATCTGTGGAACATAATAATTGGCTACTGTATGCAAAGCAACAGTTGTGTAAATAGTGTAAAGAACTTGTACTTTGATATATTACTTACATATTTTGTGGGACCTATCTGTACTTCAGTAGTTATATTATACCATTTTTATATTTTCCAATAGACTAAAAAGTACGTGTTGAGACACTACATATGCCTGACTGAGACAGAGAAGGCGACTCACAAATAGTTTCTTTGTGATGTCTGAGTGTTGCAGGGTGACCCTGGCTGTCAATATTTTATTTATAGCATTTAAGTATACTTCCAAAAGATAGATACTTTTAGACTTTTGACTCAGGGGTATTTTACTGGGTGACTTTCACATTTACCTGAGTGCTTTACTGTTATGTTTTCTAATCTTTATAAATGATGGCCATTTCTCCAGCACGTGGAGATTCATGTATTTGACATTTATTTAACCCATTAAGTAACGGAGAACAAAAAACAAAAACGTAAGGTCTGTCATCTTAGCTATAACTAGTATGCACACAGTATCACAACAGTGCATTGCACTAATTCTAATATATAATACTGAACTACTGAGAAGTAGCAGTATTTTCTCTGGTACTGACCTGTGGAGGGGGGATGCCACCAGCCCCTGCAGGGCATTCTGGGAGCATCCTGCGGACCTCCTCAGAGCTGCACGCACAATCAAGAGAAGGCCGGTCCGCAGTCCAGTTCCCCTGGTTGAAGATCTTCCACTCAGAGTGGGGAACTTGGGGCCTCATGAAAGTGCCTTGTTCCTCTTGCAAACACTGGGGATCCCTGCAGGGCACAAAGGTGGCAGGTTGGTATTTAGCTGGCCACAAGCCCCCCCCACCCCCCCAAAACAGTTCAGATAAAAGACACAGTTAACAGGCCTATATTATTACCATTATGTTCAATCTAATTTTCTGGGTTACAGCTGGTCATGCCAGATAATGCAGCATTTGATCAGCGTTGCTACAGGCGAACAGACTAAAGGAAGCGGCTTACGTGCTGTTCTCCATGCATTTTGTCCCAAAGCCAGGCCGCTGGAGAAGCGCCTCCAGTAGATTCTGGATGACTTGGTCCTCAGGCGCGTCATTACTGGGGACAGAACAGACCAGTTCAACACAGGAAGACCAACCAAGACAAAGGCGGAGCATAGTGTGACAGGTCGGTCTAACGATGAACAGCCGCGACAAGGTAAATCTCAGTCCAAATATTTACCAGAACGATCATCTGGTAATTGCTGTTCTAGACGAAGGTTTACTGTTCGCTCAAGACGTGTCGAGATCTGTAGGTCCTACCTGAAGAAGGTTTACTGTTCGCTCAAGGTGTGTCAAGATCTATAGGTCCTACCTGAAGAAGGTGTACTGTTTTCTCAAGGCGTGTCAAGATCTGTAGGTCCTACCTGAAGAAGGTTTACTGTTTGCTCAAGGCGTGTCAAGATCTGTAGGTCCTACCTGAAGAAGGTGTACTGTTCGCCGTACATCCAGGGCTGCAGCTGGAGGGAGGGGTACTTCCCAAACGGAGGGACAATGAGGCTGAAGAGCAGAGCGATCAACACAAACACGGCAGGCAGCACAATCTGAAACACAATGAGTCCATGTCACCTGTCCCGTCACCCGTATCTCTAGTTCTCTTCACTTGCTTGAATACCTATTCATATCAGGCCGGTAATTCAGTGAAGTCGACTGCTTGAGAATACAGTCACTTTAGTGAGCCTGTACCTGGGCGAATAAGCCCCTGCGACTGCGGATGGCGTACAGCCACCTCTTGATGAAGAGTGCCCGGAGCTGTTGCCAGGTCAGGCCCCATCCAGTCAGAGGGACTCCACCATGGCCTTCCCCACTCAGCAGGTCTGTCTCCTGAGGTTCTGCACGTAGGAACAATCCAGGAGGCGGGAGAGAGAAACGTGTTGTTCACTGTGCAGCAACTGCAGTTTTTGTTATGGGTAGGTGTTACCATAGATAGCGTTAATGTAGATAGTGTTAGCATGGATAATGTTAGGGTAGATAATGTTAGGGTAGAGTGTTAAGGTAAATAGTGTTAGGATAGATAATGTTAGGGTAGATAATTTTAGGGTAGATAGTGTTAGGATAGAGTGTAGGGTAGATAGTGTTAGGATAGAGTTTTAAGGTAAATAGTGTTAGGGTAAATAGTGTTAGGGTAGAGTGTTAAGGTACATAGTGTTAAGGTAAATAGTGTTAGGATAGATAGTGTTAGGGTAGATAGTGTTAGGATAGATAGTGTTAGGATAGATAGTGTTAGGGTAGATAGTGTTAGGATAGATAGTGTTAGGATAGATAGTGTTAGGGTAGATAGTGTTAGGATAGATAGTGTTAGGGTAGATAGTGTTAGGGTAGATAGTGTTAGGATAGATAGTGTTAGGGTAGAGAGCAGTGCTTTTGAAAGAGTACTTAAAGGCACACAAAGCCGACCAGCTACCTGTCTTGTGTTTCCTTCCTGGCAGCAGTGCAAACAAAGAGACAGTCAGAAATGTGTGTTGTGTTTTCCTACACATGTAGGGACCCCACAAATATAGTAACATTTGGAACCTGACAAATTGGTCGCCACAAGGAATTTTATCCCCAATAGGGAAAACACTATAATCGTCTTGGCAGTTAGGTCTAGGGTAAAACTGACAATGGTGGTTAGTGTTAGAATTGAGATTGCAGGGTTTGGTTTAAGGCTAGGTTAATTAAAGTTTTACAATTAAGGTTTAGAAGATAGGGGATTATTTTCTGGTCCCCAGAAGGACTGAAGATGAAACCTGAGTGTGTACAGTGGGGAGAACAAGTATTTGATACACTGCCGATTTTGCAGTTTTTCCGTAATTTTTATCTTAGGTACTCTTCAACTGTGAGTGATGGAATCTAAAACAAAAATCCAGAAAATCACATTGTATGATTTTTAAGTAATTCATTTGCATTTAATTGCATGACATAAGTATTTGATACATCAGAAAAGCAGAACTTAATATTTGGTACAGAAACCTTTGTTTGCAATTACAGAGATCATACGTTTCCTGTAGTTCTTGACCAGGTTTGCACACACTGCAGCAGGGATTTTGGCCCACTCCTCCATACAGACCTTCTCCAGATCCTTCAGGTTTCGGGGCTGTCGCTGGGCAATACGGACTTTCGGCTCCCTCCAAAGATTTTCAATTGGGTTCAGGTCTGGAGACTGGCTAGGCCACTCCAGGTCCTTGAGATGCTTCTTACGGAGCCACTTCTTAGTTGCCCTGGCTGTGTGTTTCGGGTCGTTGTCATGCTGGAAGACCCAGCCATGACCCATCTTCAATGTTCTTACTGAAGGAAGGAGGTTGTTGGCCAAGATCTCACGATACATGGCCCCATCCATCCTCCCCTCAATACGGTGCAGTCATCCTGTCCCCTTTGCAGAAAAGCATCCCCAAAGAATGATGTTTCCACCTCCATGCTTCACGTTTGGGATGGTGTTCTTGGGGTTGTACTCATCCTTCTTCTTCTTCCAAACACGGCGAGTGGAGTTTAGACCAAAAAACTCTATTTTTGTCTCATCAGACCACATGACCTTCTCCCATTCCTTCTCTGGATCATCCAGATGGTCACTGGCAAACTTCAGACGGGCCTGGACATGCGCTGGCTTGAGCAAGGGGACATTGCGTGCGCTGCAGGATTTGAATCCAAGACGGCGTACTGTGTTACTAATGGTTTTCTTTGAGACTGTGGTCCCAGCTCTCTTCAGGTTATTGACCAGGTCCTGCCGTGTAGTTCTGGGCTGATCCCTCACCTTCCTCATGATCATTGATGCCCCACGAGGTGAGATATTGCATGGAGTCCCAGACCGAGGGAGATTGACAGTCATCTTGAACTTCTTCCATTTTCTAATAATTGCGCCAACAGTTGTTGCCTTCTCACCAAGCTGATTGCCTATTGTCCTGTAGCCCACCCCAGCCTTGTGCAGGTCTACAATTTTATCCCTGATATCCTTACACAACTCTCTGGTCTTTTGTGGAGAGGTTGGAGTGTTTGATTGAGTGTGTGGACAGGTGTCTTTTATACAGGTAATGAGTTAAAACAGGTGCAGTTAATACAGGTAATGAGTGGAGAACAGGAGGGCTTCTTAAAGAAAAACTAACAGGTCAGTGAGAGCTGGAATTCTTACTGGTTGGTAGGTGATCAAATACTTATGTCATGCAATAAAATGCAAATTAATGATTTTCTGGATTTTTAGATTCCGTCTCTCACAGTTGATGTGTACCTATGATAAAAATTACAGACCTCTACATGCTTTGTAAGTGGGAAAACCTGCAAAATCGGCAGTGTATCAAATACTTGTTCTCCCCACTGTATGTCTGTGTATTTACCTGGATGCTCAGGTGGCTCTCCAGGTGTTCTCGGTCCTTCACCCTGATGCTGGGGATTGTGAGGCTGTCCCAGGCTCCCCTCTGAGTCCATGTCTACCCCTGTCTCCTCAGCCACTCTCAGAAAGATCTACAGGAACAACAACAGGTTCAACAACCTTTGTATTTCCAGACTTGTATGTTTGTGTCAAGGAAATACATGTCCGTTTCCTTTAACTAATAGAGAACATCAACACCATGTCATTGTGTACTGTTTATAATGTCGTATTATTATTTTTTTTTGTCGTACCCAATCTGAACCCCCAAATTTCACCTTGTTGAACTCAAATGAAAAACAGACATTGCTTTAAATCCAATGTTTACATGTTGTACTGTGAGGCCTTGTTTGCTTTCATGGCTTTTGTCTATGAATTTGAGATAAGGGACATTTCTGCTAACCCATGCCTCAGTTATTTACCAAAACATTGAAGGATCCCAGCTTTAAATAGCTTAGTCTGGAATAAAACATGAAAATAACAATGCGTGCAGAGTTCAGGGGAGAGAAAGGATCTGCCATGTGCTGACCTACTGGGTTAAGTTCTTTTAATCAAGGTAAGCTGTCTGACTAAAGCACATTACTGGGACACTTACTCTGCAAATATACTATTTTGGGTAAAACCGAGTTGATCTTGTTAAAGCTGGGGTTCAACGTACAACCAGAGGTTTAATGGACAACTTTGAAGTACAGGTCAGTTAAGTGTTGACATTATTACGGTTTAGAACGAGTGATTTATCTATTTTATTTGTACATTTTATTCATCTTTGACCTGAAACTTTTTATGAAGGATCGTGCCTGTACATGAAAAGTGGTGTAAAAGATCTAACATTTGGCTAAATGTTTGGCTAGATACTTTACAAAATCTAACGATTTAAGAGTAGAAGCTGCAAAAATTCAATACTCTGAAGGTGCACCATGATTTAATGTGAAACAGATTATTTGACATAAAAACACTAACATTTAAATTTATGGATAATTATTCATCCCCTCTGACTCAATACTTGATAGGACCACCTTCGGCAGCAAGTGCAGTTGCTACTAGCTTTGCACATCTGTTTCCTGCTATTTTGGCCCATTCTTCTTAACAAAGTCTTGCCACAGATTCAATTGGATATGAAACAATGTTTATGGAACAAACGTTTTCCAGCTCCCCCCGGTGAAAATCAGGTCCTAAACCAGGATGCTGACACCACCATTCTTTACAGACGGGACGGTGATGTCCACGGTAAAGCATTCAGAGAACCGATTGCCTTTGTCTTCCGTTTTCTCTAATTTAAAGTGACCGATTTTCAGCCAGAACCTTTTCCACACCACTCTTCCAAATAACAGCCCTGCTTTGTGGAGTACCCAGACAACAGCTAACATACAGACTGTTTGTTCCATCCGATCTGTGGTACTCCTTGGCTCATTCATGGTTAGCCTCTGCCTCTAGGTGGCTTCTCTGACCTACGACCTCCCTGCATGGTCGCTCAGCAGTGGTTGTTCCTGTGTCCGGCAGAGTTGTGGTTTTGTCTTATTATCTAAATAAAATGAGACTGGAAACAACCATCTGGGGGATGTTAATAGTTCGTTAAGTGTTGTTAAGTATCATAATATAACAATACTTGGTGTGGATTAGTGACACAAAATCCCAAGTCAATTTAATTTATCCAGCAGATGGATTGGCCGTTTCACACCTGTGGCTTAAGAGCAACTTCCAAGGTGAAGCCTATTTTTAAGCCCTAAATGTGGGTAAGAGTGTGTAATTGTGTGCGAGTGTGTGAATGCCAAGGCGCGCGTTGCTCCGTTAATCTGTTTGATAGCATGTCTGTTTCGATGTCCACCCTTTTCCCTGGCCTTTGTACTGTGTTTGTGTGTTCATACAGATGTTCATACAAATATTCGATTAAATTAATCGAACACGTGCATCAAGTCAAATGTGGAACCCCCTTGGTGGAACAGTTGAAATTAAAACTTCTGTTAAACTTTGAGGTTGAAGCCGTAGGTGACATTGTGCGCTGAACCAATGGGCATCGTATCCTCCTCCGTGAATTTACTAATGGTGTGTTTTGTCGGTGAAATGTCCCACTCACACCTTCAATACCAATGCAAGGGAATCGTGGTCGCTTTTAGCTACACTTGCCCCTGGCTGGTGTCTTTTCCCCAGACTTCCATGTCAACATTATTAGCCACTGTTCATTCAGATATCTCTGTCACTGAAGCGCCAAGATCCAAGATCTCATCTTCTAGTCATCATGGCCAAAATATTGGGCACCTGGTCCTGCCCAGGAATATTATACAACACCCTAAGCATGATGGGATGTTGAAAGCTAAATTACCTCAGAAACCACACCAATGTGGAAGCACCTGCATTTAATACACTTGGTATCCCTTACTTAAGGTGTGTGCGTGTGTGTGTGTGTCCGCTCCTCACCTCCTCCAGTGTGGTGTCTGACAAGCCGTAGCTGGTGATGCCCAGATCAGCCTTCCTGTGGTCCAGCTCGTTGAGGAAGACGGCCAGGCTGCTGTCCTCTGCCGACTTGTGGGGCAGGTTGATGACTGCCTCGCGCCCAACATCCTCCACCAGCCGCGCCCCGGGAACATGGCGCTGCGCCAGGGCCAACAAAGCGGCCAGGTCTGAGGAGGAACGGGGAGGAACTGTTAGCCGTCTGCCATGACGACGCGGAGTCCGCTAACAGAATGCCTCGCAGTGACCCCACCTGGGCCGCTGATGTCACTGCCCAGTCCTGTGTCGTCACTCATGGAGGAGTCACTGTCCTGCAATGCAGAAGGAGAACCAATCAGCAAATGGGTACCTCCAGCATACCCCGCCCTATCGCGATAGTCAAAATAGTCAATGGGGCCCACATTCCCCCCTCTGATCAGAGACACATCTCTGTAGAATCACCTTGGCGACAGCGGGGAGCTTGGTGGCGCTGGCACTAGCGGGGGTCCGACCCTCCAGACCCTCCTTCTTGACCACGGTGAGGTAGTATCCCGTCCCCAGCCGGGCCTTGAGGAAGAGGGGCGAGCCACAGCAGCACAGCTTCCCCTGGGAGATGATGGCGATGCGATCTCCCAGGAGGTCAGCCTCACCCATGTAGTGGGTGGAGAGGATGATGGTGCGATCTGATGGAGGGACACAGAGAACCATTATATTCAACCACATCCGACCTGACGCGTTTACGGATGACGTCGCCACCACGGAGCTCAGCGGGGACCTTTGCGGTACTTGAGCAGCAGGTCCCAGATGCCCCGACGGGAGTAGGGGTCCACCCCGGCTGTGGGCTCGTCCAGGATCACCACCTTAGAACCGCCCACAAACGCTATGGCCACGGACAACTTCCTCTGCATGCCACCTGTCAAAGGAGACCGAGAGAAAGAGGGAGGGGGGATGGAAAGAGACAGAGATGAGAGAGAAATGAGAGAGAGATGAGAGCTCCCGGAATAAAGGTTCGTGTTACTCCACATGTAGCTGCTGTTGAATGTTGTTGTGAGATAAACAGCCGACCGTCATCCGTCAAAGAAACGTACCAGACAGGTTCTTGGTCTGCTCATGTCGTTTGTGCAGCAGACCGACATCCTGGAGGAGCACGTCCAGCTCCTTCTTCACCTCCTCGCTCGACAGGCCCTTCAGACGACCATAGAACCACACGTGTTCCTCCACGGTCAAACTGAACAGAGAATGAGGTCAGAGTCAGAGAGGTGACTGACATCAGGCTACTTCAGAAGGAGGTCAGAGTCAGAGAGGTGACTGACATCAGGCTACTTCAGAAGGAGGTCAGAGTCAGAGAGGTGACTGACATCAGGCTACTTCAGAACGAGGTCAGAGTCAGAGAGGTGACTGACATCAGGCTACTTCAGAAGGAGGTCAGAGTCAGAGAGGTGACTGACATCAGGCTACTTCAGAAGGAGGTCAGAGTCAGAGAGGTGACTGACATCAGGCTACTTCAGAAGGAGGTCAGAGTCAGAGAGGTGACTGACATCAGGCTACTTCAGAAGGAGGTCAGAGTCAGAGAGGTGACTGACATCAGGCTACTTCAGAAGGAGGTCAGAGTCAGAGAGGTGACTGACATCAGGCTACTTCAGAAGGAGGTCAGAGTCAGAGAGGTGACTGACATCAGGCTACTTCAGAAGGAGGTCAGAGTCAGAGAGGTGACTGACATCAGGCTACTTCAGAAGGAGGTCAGAGTCAGAGAGGTGACTGACATCAGGCTACTTCAGAAGGAGGTCAGAGTCAGAGAGGTGACTGACATCAGGCTACTTCAGAAGGAGGTCAGAGTCAGAGAGGTGACTGACATCAGGCTACTTCAGAAGGAGGTCAGAGTCAGAGAGGTGACTGACATCAGGCTACTTCAGAAGGAGGTCAGAGTCAGAGAGGTGACTGACATCAGGCTACTTCAGAACGAGGTCAGAGTCAGAGAGGTGACTGACATCAGGCTACTTCAGAACGAGGTCAGAGTCAGAGAGGTGACTGACATCAGGCTACTTCAGAACGAGGTCAGAGTCAGAGAGGTGACATCAGGCTACTTCAGAAGGAGGTCAGAGTCAGAGAGGTGACTGACATCAGGCTACTTCAGAAGGAGGTCAGAGTCAGAGAGGTGACTGACATCAGACTACTTCAGAAGGAGGTCAGAGTCAGAGAGGTGACTGACATCAGGCTACTTCAGAAGGACGTCTGGGTCCCGATTTTAAGATGGAGCCTGATGGGCACGAGATTTGGTGAAGGAGGCCTTTTGGTATCTTGATTCCACAAGATATTATTCATCTTGGTCCACGTTAGTCCGTCCGCTTTTTGACGGCGTGATTTAGTCATTCCCTTCACCATCAACTAATACATTTATTAATTTGAAAACATCCAAAACAGGTGCCTCATATGTCATTATCACAATGTTATTAATCCCATGCACTAAAACACATGAAATGCAGGAGACATCACGGCATACATTGAAGAGACAGACGGAGATCAGAGGAAAAAGGCTCACATGTCAAAGAGCACATTGTGCTGAGGACACACTCCCAGAGTCTTCCTGATGGTGTCCATGTCATAGCGGATGTCCATGCCCTTAATGTACACGGTTCCAGCCGTGGGGGGGAACAGACCCGTCAGGATAGACCTGGCAATGGAAACAACAGAGCTGTGCATGAAGCCCTGAGATCAGTGGGGTAAACACATGAAATAGGCTCACTCCTTTTCCTGAAACAGTCATCAATAAGCACAAGAGCCTCCAGCCCACAGGATTTGCAAAGAATGTATGACTAAGATGTTAAAGCGCAGGCTTTCAACTTTAATTTCAGGACAGTTCCTAACATAAACTGTGTAGGAATTATGGCCATTTTTATATATAGACCCCCCATATTAGAGGACAGAATGATCATTAACATAGTCATCATATTTAGTACTTGGTTGGAAATCTTTTGCATTCAAAGACATCCTGAGGTCAGTGACCTGTAGACATCTCCAGACAGAAGCTACAAAGTCTTCCCCGGTGATGCTTTGCCAGGCCTGAAATAATTTACAGTTCCAGAGTGTTTTGGGCATTTCTGCCTTCAGACAGGTTATTCAGTCAAGAAAATCCCAGTTTTGGGCCCAAAAACTGGGATCCTTGTTAGATTTAGCAGTACAGTTTAGATCATTGTCCTGCTGTCAATTGAAGTTCAGTCCAATGAGTTTTGAGGTATTTGACTGGATCTGAGCAGACAAGGTGTTGGGGAACTTCAGATTTTGTCTGCCATCAGCGGTCACACCACTGCTGTTCCAGAGCCAGATTTAAGCTATACTGTACATGGCCAAAACACAACACCCCCTACACCATGTTTCACAGATCAGTTGATAAACCAGTTACATTATTTTCTCCAAACGTTCCTATTTCCATTAGTCAGGTTCACGCTCCTGATGTGGCTGACAGTTCTTTATGGGGTGTTTTCATTGTGGTGAGCATTTTTTGGTCATTCAACATGGACATGTACATGCTTTTATTTCTAAAGGGTTTAGCTGATAGTCTGTGCGGAAATCCCATTATCAACGTTTCATTTCAAAGTCCTGGATAACAGAGCCAAAACAGCTAACATTTTGGACTGCACCGTATTTTTCTGGAGAGTAGGTTCAGGTTGACATGGTGGTGTTAGCGGATGTTGCCATTTGTAACACTAAGTTAAATGTGATTTAATGTTTTGTTCAAGCGCAGCCCTTACAAGGTAGTGGTTTTGCCAGCTCCGTTGTGTCCCAGAAAAGAAGTGATCTGGCCTTCGTAGAACTTTAGGTTGAGGTGGTTGACTGCCAGCTTTGCGCCTTTCTTGTAGATTTTGACGAGGTTGCGGATGGCCACGCCCAGTACGAGATGAGTGGGTTCGGCTTCAATACGATCTGAGACAGGACAGAGGTTCGGGAGAAATGAATCTCCAAAAACCAGTGTTCAAATTCAAATGTTTTATGTTATTTGTAGCGTGGGTTACCATCTTCCTGTCCTGTGGGAGCAGGAGGAATGGGCATGCCGGCTTCTAGAGGGATTCCTCCCCAGAAGTTTAAAGAGAACACAAAATTCCACGGCCTGGGTACCCCATACTGCCCTGGACAGAAGATCCACACAACGTGTGTTTAGTCATAGCAGTAGGAGTGCGGTTTTAACTCGTCAGTCTGCCACAGGGGATTTTCTCACCTGGGAATACGGCTTCAATGTACCAGGCGGCCACAGCATAGACAAAAGCATCGACGTACAGCATAACTATAGACGTGGTGAAACTGTAGGTGTCTCCCTCCCTGGGACTGGAGCGCAGGTTGAACCACTGGATACCAACTCCTTGCTCCTCAAACTGGGAGAAATACTCACAGCCAAAGCCAAAGGCCACAGGAGAGAACAGGCTCTGTGGGGACAGAGATGAGAACTAACTGTAGTACTGTAGTAATATCAGACAGTGGTGTAATTGAGGATGCAGTGTGTGGAGAGAAGAATGTGTGTTATGAGGACTCACAGCTATGATCCAGTGTGTGGAGAGAAGAATGTGCGTTATGAGGACTCACGGCTATGATCCAGTGTGTGGAGAGAAGAATGTGCGTTATGAGGACTCACAGCTATGATCCAGTGTGTGGAGAGAAGAATGTGCGTTATGAGGACTCACGGCTATGATCCAGTGTGTGGAGAGAAGAATGTGCGTTATGAGGACTCACGGCAATGATCCAGTGTGTGGAGAGAAGAATGTGCGTTATGAGGACTCACGGCTATGATCCAGTGTGTGGAGAGAAGAATGTGCGTTATGAGGACTCACGGCTATGATCCAGTGTGTGGAGAGAAGAATGTGTGTTATGAGGACTCACTGCTATGATCCAGTGTGTGGAGAGAAGAATGTGCGTTATGAGGACTCACGGCTATGATCCAGTGTGTGGAGAGAAGAATGTGTGTTATGAGGACTCACGGCTATGATCCAGTGTGTGGAGAGAAGAATGTGTGTTATGAGGACTCACGGCTAAGACGCGGTGACTGGTAGTGAGGTGGTCTCTCCAGGCCACACACAACACATAGGGCAGGTAGAGGGCAAAGTAGATGAGGCCTCCGCAGGCGGCCGCCAGGTTAGCCCGGGAGAAGAAGGTGCTGATGAGGAAACACTGCATGATGGTGGCTGTTGCGAAGGCCGTAAGGAAAAAGAAGACCACCGCTGGGTTGCTGTAGGGCAGGATGTCCCCCCACTGATGAAACCGGACGCCAAGACCACACAGGAAGAGCAAAATGGTGAGACCACAGGGATCCACCTCCAGAATGTCTCACCGAATAAGACTCTTAAGGTGCGTGTTACATTCAAATGGGTCCATACTGCAACAGCTGAAACAGTGCAGTGCCATGTAGGGCCACGACACCAGTCATTCATCCAAGGCTACGAAGCAGTTAGCACTATAAGCCTGGCCAAATTTCCTGAACTGTTTTATTTTTGGATTCTATAAATGTGTAAAAAGAATTACTGCTTTAAATATCGAGTTCATGAAATGGTACTGAGTCCCTGTGAGTAACAAAAGGAAGAATGTGGGTTGTGCTGTAAATGTGGGAAAGGAAGAATGAGGTAAACGTAAACCTTTTTTCAGGACGGGGGTAGGTGCAGATCGATGAGTTTTAGGACAGGATAGAGGACACACAACAGGGGGCAGGAAGGGATAAAGGAACATGTTGTTTCCTAGCATGAATATGCAGACTCTTAATAAATACTGATGACTCTCAAGTTACGTAGATAAACGGCTAATTGTGCCAAGAGAATTCTGTCTCTGTAGATGGAGTTGCCATCACAAACATCTACCTTGAGCAGAGCGATGAGGAGCCAGGCGCTGATGAGGAAGGGCACCAGACTGCTGAGGAACCAGCTGAACCACAGCTGGCCCGTGCCCAGACCCATGATCCTCATGGTCTCCTTGAGCCGGGCCTCCTTCTCGTACACCATGCCTTTGATGATCATGGCCACCGAATAGATCCACGCCAGCGTCATGAACAGGGGCAGCGAGCGATTCAGCACACGCAGGAACCTGGAGGCGGGACAGTCGAGATGTGTGAGGTGACATGGCCTTAGATGACGTGGTACATGACCGCTCTTTTGGATGTGATCCGCGTGAACATCCAGGCCAGGCGTCAACACGCCACGTCCCGCTGGTACTCACACGTCATCCACATAGCAGGGGTAGGGCATCTGCTGTATGTAGACGCCGGTGGTCGGCTGGACGCCGCTCAGCACACGGGCTACGGCCCGCTCCACCAGGTCCTGGACGTATACGAAGCCGCCCCGGATGTAGCGCATGTCACTGAAGGGGTCCGCTGCCGGGCCCGGGTCCCAGAACCTGAAGGGAAAAACATTCCCATCAGAAACTGCATTTGCTGTCCTTTCGAAAACCCCATGCAGGTGTCCTGACATTTAATGTAAAAAAAAAAAAATTTGCCCGAAAAATGTGTTAAGATAAACGACAACTTTCAGGCAGAGGGCAACAGAGCTTTTTAAAAAGTGGTCTGTAAGTACGGTAAAAACCACTAAAATCCCCCTAGACTTGGATCAATCATAATCCGGACCCAAAGTACTGGCTAATTCGAGCCTCGACTCAGAGTCCAAACCATATCACTGGCCATGCGGAACACCTCAGGTGAGCGTACCTGTCCTTGATCTTGTTGGTGCGAGCCACATCGTCAATGTCCATGCGTATCTTGTAGGTGACGTGCGGAGGCAGGCTAGACGAGGAGGTGTTGGGCAGGAGGAAGACGATCCCAGCCCAGAACTCCCTCTGCTCCAGCAGCTCCAAAGCCCGGTCAATCATCTGTCCCTCAGTGGCGACTCCCTCCAGCTTGTTCAAGGAGAAGCACTGAGACGATACAAGGCCATGAGTAGTGTGTTTACAGCACAAGAGACTAGTGAATCTAACACACACACACACAATACCAAACCCGACTAAATCTGTGGTACAGCAACTTATTACACTGTTTTTCCTCAAACATTTGGGTGCCCGGAGTTCTTTTGTGATCGCTAATCAAACAGGGAGGTCCACATAATCAGAACATTACTTCCAGGGGGTTAAAACAAAAAAACTGTGTGTTGGAGGACAGGTCCATACCTGGGTGACTTGGGCCAGGGTTGTGATGCTGTTGTTGAAGTCGCTGTACACATCCAGCCAGGTCGGGGGTGCTCCTTCTTTCCTAGGTCCGTTGGGCGTGGACAGGAAGTGGGCAATGCGCTTGGCCGTCCAGGAAGTGTTCTCCAGCTGCAGGTTGACCAACACAGCCACCTCTGGACGCCTAAGCAGATCCTGTTCCACAGAGGAAGAGACACGGTTGGCCAACGGTGCCAACTGAAGAGGACTGGAATGGCAAAAGCCAACCAGAAATAGTAACACTCTCCCTGGGGAGGCTGTAATTCCTAGAAGTCCTGGTGAGATCATGTGGGATGGACTACTTGGCACTTAATCACATGTACAGTACACGGCAGACAGCACACAAACACAACATATAACATGTCACGTATACCAACACACGCCATGTCATAGCTAGTATCTGTGTGCTCATGGGGAAGGTTCTCAGATTTCTTTGGTAATGTATATTAATAACCCCTTCAGCACCTGCAGCAGCTGTATCTCCACACTGCTCTCCATGTAGGTCTTGACACGAGGTCCCAGCTCCGCCCAGGCACCGTTCAGGTCCTCTAAGATCTGCAGGTCCTGGAAGGTCTTGTTCACCTACAAGTGGCGCCAGGGGGTTGTGGACAGTACAGGGAAAGGCTGCATTTACTGACCTTGGCAGTGCTTTGTGTTTGGTAGGACAGAAGGTAAAACATGCCTGAGGTGTCGAAGAGGAGGCTCTGCAGCCTGATGAGGGGCCTAATAAAGCAGTGTGCCTTAAAAAACAACGGGGCCTGGTGTACCTCCTTCATGACGTCGCGTACGGCGGGGGTGTCAGGGGTGTAGAGCAGCTTGCCCGTGAACAGGGGCTTGATCCCTCGCCACACGATGCGTGACAGGGGGTTGGACTCCAGGCTCCGGACCAAGGATTTACAGTACGGGCCTGGGAGAAACCCGGCCACAAGACATTCTAATAAATAGGCTCATAACATGTTTTAAAGACAACACAATACACCGTTTCCACATTCCGCAAAAGAGGTAAACCAACACCAGTTTAATGATCTATAGCCGCTGTAGCTTGTCTAGCGAGCAATTCGTATTGGCTAATGCTAGCACAAACACTGACCCAAGTAAATGTAGAATGGTGAACTCTGAACTCACTGGTGACGTTGTCCTTGTCCATGTCGGTGTCCTCCGTCCCGTTCTTGCCCAGGAAGGATTTAAGGTCGTTGTCCTCGTACCAGTTCAACGATGGGATCCTCTCCCCGCCCACCTCAGGGTGCCCACACATGATCCGTGAGAAGGCCCTGAAGCTCTCCTGAGGCGGCGCCGAGCGGTTCTCCGGTGAGAGCAGCCGCAGCTCAGCGTTCAGCTCTGCGAAGCTGGAGAGAGACGACAGCTAGAAGGAAAAAGAGAGAGGGAAGTGAGAAGGATGAGAAAGACGATGAGAAAGGAGAAAGAGGAGGAATAGAGAGAGAACGTAGCAGAGAGGGAGGAAAAGGAGAGAGGAAAGGAGAGAGGAAAGCAATGAAAGTACTTATTCATGCTTAAACCATCTAACGATAGAAGAAGCTAATCACTAAGTCCGAGAAAGATTCTAAGACTTTCCTGCGCCATGGACATTGAAATTATGGGATTCCTTGTTTGTGTGAAAGCAATGTCAGAGAAGATCATCAAGTAATAATTGAGTAATAACGATAACATGCATTGCATTGAATTGTGTACTGCCACAGCGTCTTGTAACTTGCTGCTAACAGCGTGTGAGCATCATAAAGGGGGAAAAATGACACAAAAACAACATGGAAACAGCCAACTTACATCATCCATGAGCACGGCCAACTCTTTGGACACGGAGGTGACCGACTGACTGATGACTCGGAGGTCACCGGCGTTGGCCAGGAGTCTTTCTCTCTGAGGGAGGAATGTAGAATAAAGCTCTATTTTGGTCTCGTCACTCCAAATTACAGTGTGCCAGAAGCTGTGAGGCGTGTCAAGGTGTTGTCGGGCATTTTGGAACTGGGCTTTTTTGTGGCACTGGCCCATTAAAGGCTTCTTTCTGGCAAATCGACCACGCAGCTCATCTTTGTTCAAGGTCGTATCGTGCTCCTTGAAACAACCACACGTTCTTTTACCAGAGCAGCTTGTATTTCTCCTGAGGTTACATGTGGGTTTTTCTTTGTATCCCCAACAATTCTTCTGGCAGTTTTGGCTGAAATCTTTCTTGGTCTATCTCCCCTTGGCTTGGTATCACGAGATCCCCGAATTTTCCACTTCGTAATAAGTGATTGAACAGTACTGACTGGCATTTGCAAGGCTTAGGGTATATTTTTTCATATCCTTTTCCATCTAAAGTTCCATTACCTTGTTATGCAGGTCTTTTGACAGTTCTTTTCTGCTCCCCATGGCTCAGTATCTAGCCTGCTGCATCCACGTGAGAGCCAACAAACTCATTTACTATTTATACACAGACACCAATTACAATTTAAAGCCTCAAGTGTGGGAAATTCACACTTAATTGCCATTTTCACCTGTGTGTGTCACCTTGTGCGTAACAAGGCCAAACATTCAAGGGTATGTAAAATGTCTGTTATCATTATGAATTAAAAAGGAGCCAAACAACTACGTGATAATAAATGGCTTCATATTATCACTTTCCTTGAATAAAATATTTATTGCATGATCAGTCATATTTTCAAAATCAGTGCCAATATTTTACAATTTCTGCCAGGTTTGCAAACTTATGAGCACAAATGTAACTTAATGTAGACATTTCTTATAACTATATCTGTATTTTACATTGACTGGGAGGAATATTTGCCTGCTCTATGTTACAGTACCGCTTCAACAGTGTCATGTTCAAGGGCTTTCTTGCATGCATCAAGTCCCTGCCCACAGCATTTCGTAAGGATACACAATAACATGAAAAGCCACTGAAAAACTGACCGTGAAGAACTTGCTGAAGTCCAGCTGGGAGAGGAAGAGCTGCTCTGCTTGGAGCAGGGTGCCGGCCGGGATGGCACAGAGCTGGTTCTGTAGATCCTCCATAGAGTCGCCTCGTTCCACGGTGAGGAACCGGCTCAGCACAGTGGCATTGCACACAATGTCCTTCAGCATACTCCCAGTGCCTGCCAGAGAAACCTAGGGTCCCACGGGGTCAAGAACATCCCCAAAGACACAGAAGATTATGTACTTTAGGTTCACGGCTGTAATGATGTCTGCTGCCAGGTGATGTTCAAGTGCACAGCTGATTCAATTGGGGATTTCAATGTGCAAAAACACACAGTTAAACCAGGACGTGTACCCAGCTTTCCCACTAACTTCGGGTGCTTTTAGTCCGACTGTGAATCTGTGTGTTGGTGGTTGATGGCGGTGGCATAAAGGGGCTTGTCGCGGTGCTTACCACCTGAAAGTTCAGACGGGCCCTCAACAGCTGGTCTAGCGCAGAGGGAGACAGGCTGCCATTGGTCAAGAGGAAGTTGGAGAATGTCTGATTGGCCCTGAGGTATTCAATCACAGGAAGATCTGCGATATAACACACAAGAAAAAGACAAATCAGGACAGCAACTGATAACAGAGAGACAGGCTAACCAACAGACATTCCTGACGCTATTTACATTGACATGAGACAAACCACAAAAGAAGATCATCAGACTGCAACACTCTGGTCCATTGTTCACCATCTCACATAAACGCGGCATACATTATCATCCCAAAGGAAGTGCATGCCAAGTCAGTTTTTTGATGAGACGTTCTCCTTTCATCTAGATTAAATATGCTAAATAAACAGGTAACTGACCTACCAAACCTAACTGTCCCAACCCCCTGCTATATAGGGACATGCTGAATAGACAACCACATACTTGGCCATGCGCCTGGTCTCTCTCCAAGTCTCTGTATTGTATCAAGAAGGTCCTGGAAGCCGGAGAAGGCAGTCTGGTTGCCACTGTAGGACAGGATTGACTGGGCGTCCACTAGGAGTCGAGAGAGTCTACAAGGGTGAAGTATATAAAATCATGTACTTGTAACACTTTGTTGGAAACACACTGAAACAAACCTGGCTCAAAGCCCTGATGTTCACCATCAGTCAATTAGGTTATTCGGCCACACCCACTCCCTCCTTCTGCAGTATACCCACATGGAGTTGTCAAAGTTGCCCACCCGCCCTGGGGTTTCCCCCGGAGTGGGGCCTTGGAAGCAGGGGTTGTTGATATTGCAGATAATCCCCTGAACCCAAGGTACAGTGCCTGCTGAGGGAAGTGCCTTGTTGGGGAAATGACCTGGAATGACACACACACACAAACATTTTGTTTAATGAAATACACACAAAGTGAATTTAGTGACTTAAAGAACGATAAAAAAAACATATGCAAGGGAACTTCAGATATGGACAATCCAGACCATAACAAGTTCATCAAATCCTGCGTGGCAGTCAGAATCAATCTCACCTAATGAACACACTTCATTGAAGCAGCAGCATTTAACCAGTTACAGCAAAGCTAGTAGGCAACTTAAACTCAAGAAGCACTTTATGCGAGAGTAGACTGACTGATGGGGACTCACATTGGCTCTGCTTGTAAGGAGGATGAGAGCGACGAACTGCGATGAGGATGAGGAACAGAAACAGAGGCCAGACCAGTTCAATAATCAACTGGATCTGGAGGAGATAGGATTGAGAACACACCTTCATCACCAAACATGTTAGGGTAACAGTGGCTAGTAGCTACCACTGCCTTTCCAATCTGACTTTGACGTTTTGGTTCATAATGGCTCGATTCACTCATTAGGCTGCAGTTTCCATATCAATATCATTTCTGATGAGAGAATATGTTCAGTAAGGACCTCAGAAGCATACGTTATGATTTTGTGACGCCGGCCATCTACTGTTACACCCCTGAACATGGCCCAATGATGCCAAAGTGGGTGGAGTGACTTTCCTGCCTGTTGGTCCCTGTCCTGGGTTACCCTTGGATAGGGCCATAGGGTCACTGGACCCCCCTGTCTCGGCACCAAGGTTTTTACGCTGCTATATTATTGTGCCGGGGGAGTAGGGTCAGTTCTCCTTTTTAAATCTAAGGTACACATTCACTTAATTTCCCTGGTGTCCTGCTCTGGCTTTATTTTAGGAGGACATAAGCCTTTGGACCACACTTCAGGACTACCAGGCCCAAAGACCCATTGCTGTCCCGGTCCTTGTCCATCTGGTCATGCTTCTATCCTGGATTATGTTTTACAGACTCTGGACACAGCCCACATGCATTTATTAATTACTACAATTTTTACTCTCAAAATGTTCAGAGCCAGAAGAGGACTGGTCACCCCTCAGAGTCTGGTTCCTCTCTAGGTTCCTTCCTAAGTTTTGGCACTTCCAGTTCTTCCTAATCACTGTGCATCAACCCTGTTGTTGCTTGCGCTTTGGGGTTTTAGACTGGCTGTCACTTTGAGACAATTGCTGATGTACATCGGGCTTCATAAAATACATTGGATTGATTGATAGCCGGCTGAAGTCTGTTGAAACTAAATTACTGAATCAGGGATCTGTCTCAGGAGTGCTCATTATTAACCTTGTTCCTCCTGCGGTAAGTGATGTTCTTCCAGAGAAGAAGCAAGAGCTGAGTCCCAATCCCCATGTTGCGCTGCAAGGTGCTATTAAGCCATAGTTCAGCACTATAGGAACAAAACATGACGGAGAAAAGAGTCAGAAGATAATGAACTAGACAGCTGTGGTGTCATCAACAGATTTCTAACAGGCAGAAAAACAGGAACATTTGTGATGTCAATTGATTTCGTATTTACACACTGCATGGCTAAATCAGGTGCAAATGGGAGCACACCGTCCATAAGTCCTACTTCACAGGGAGTCTAAAGAGCCTGATGGATCACGACAGGCCAGCTTAATCCAGAGAAGCTCTTTTAAAACACATTTGCAGTCCAGATAGGGTTGGAAATGTCGTATTTTGATGTTATCCAAAACGCAACATCTAAACGTAAAGAATCGCATAAACACCATTGTCACGGAGAAGACAACGTTGATACGCTCAGGGGATCATCCTGCAATCCTCATTACCTTAACTGGTTCACAAGATTTTGTGATTTCCATATCAACTTTTGCTCAGCAAGTGTCTTTTGAATATTTCCACGTCCAATATTGTCTATAAACAGCACTTGAGTCATACACTTGTGTATTTCTACGAGTATAAAATTTTTTACAACAATATATTAATCTGTAGTAAATCGCTATAACATGCTCGTTACCATGACGAGCAAATGAATAAATACGACATCACATTGCATGTATAAGGATTTTCTTTTTCTCTAAACCTCTCTTTACACGCACCAGATCACAAGGTGAGGCTAGAGTCAGTTATGCAATGACTCAATGGAACACAATTGAGTTGAAGATCCAGGTGGGTAAAGACCAACATATCTACCCAAACCTAACCTGGTATAACACCCACAGAGTATATTAACAATGACGCCTAAAATAAATAATACAATCTTTTGATTTTAATGACCATGTTTATAGCCAAGAGTTGACAGCAGTCATAACAATTCAGACAATGTCGGGTCAACAGCGGAGAAAGAATATGTATAACAGCATGTCAAAACAGGAAGCAAGCTATAAGACTCTAGAAACAAATCATAACACATTATTAATTCTTAAAATTAATGTACACAAATAAAACACTGTCTTTATCAAATCAGAATTTAATGCTTAAAAAAACGTTTATACCCGTACAATGCCTTCAAACAAGTCGTTAAAATTGTTACACAAGCCATACAACTATGGAGCTAAATATATGTAAATATCTTATTAAACCAAACCATAAAAGCAGAGGCATAATAATACAACTAAATAATAGAAGGTTGCACAGGTTGTAACAGCTCCTCAAGTGTATTTGAGATGAACATGGACCATTCATGACCCAGTGATGCGCATGCTAAAGTGTTTAACATCACAGTAATCATCATACGCAGCATTACAGATAAATGTTAATTTTGTATCTTGGAGGAATAACCGTACAGGCCTGAAAATTCCTTATTGGTTTACTTACATTCTGCATGAATGACAATATTCCTTTTCTTCAGTGTAGACGTCCCAGAGAAGTCTCTTCCGTCATTCATCGGCATAAACTCTCCTATACAAGTGTTTGTAATCGGAGACTACATCTACAACTACCCGCCCACTGCACGATGTTGATTGGCTAATAGAAGATTATGAAAGCGGTCACAAAGACCGGTTTCCAATTTCATTGGTTATAACACCCGCAATTCTACCTATATCTTGGCACACAAAGGAGGCAATTGGCCAGGAGCAGACTTATGACAGTGTTGCACAAGGTTGACTACGAGAAAAACGTAATACGTTCGGCAACATAATCCACAACACAATGTATTAGGCACATGTGATTAGGTAATAAAAAACGATCCAAAACAAAGGCAGCTCCTGAAGTTTGATCAATTTAATAAACATCCGAAACGGCATTCATTAAAAATATGCCTCGAACGTCGGCAGCAACCTTAGATTGTGCAAATAACTAAGTTTCAGAATTCGTACAGGCACTGAAATGAGTACAAGAGAATGGCACAACAGAATATGTCAGAATTTTAGTAAACCGTATGGATGATACCAAAATAACACTGATGTAGTAGTCGCCTGATGGTGGGCATGTTACTAAATTACATCGTTCAGAGACAGGAAGCACAGAAGGGGGGCTTCACTACCGACCGTACCCAAGTTCACCTGACCCACGTCGGCAACTAAATAGAGCGGAAGACTTAATAGCTCATGCCTTTTCTTGTTCAGAAATAATTAGTTTAGTCATGAAATATCCTCACTTTTCCTACAGCATATACCATTTCATTTAAAACATAAATATATAAGCTGTTTCATTAACAATATAACTTTCTTAAAATATGCTGTATTATTCCGACATACGTTGAAAATTTTTCTTTAGGCGGACCATCCCCAACTTGTTCAGAGACGTATCAAAGGCCTTATGGTACAGTACAATTGCATATATAAAAAGTCCAATTTGAGGCTGTGAGTTTGCATGCACACAGATTCACAACTGTATTCTTCCTCGCTTGCCGAAGCAGCAGCATAATTACATCCCGTTCTCAGAGAAATACTGGCGCTTCTTGTCCCGTTAGGAGGCGATATGTAGAGGCTGGCATGGTCTTCAGGTGAATCTGTTCGGAAAGACAAAAAAGACACGTTGGACATTGCGGATGTTCCTTTTGCCAATCCCTACTAGTCAGGTAATTTCCTTGAAACAAAGTGGGACACATGCAATCAAAAGTCAGGGTGAAATCTTAGTGCTTCTGAGACGAGGCTGAACTCCTCTCCTACCTCTCCAACTGCGTTAGTCAAAATGTGGATGATCTTCTCGTGGGGAGTGGCCACCACACTCTGCCCGTTGATTTCAATGATGCGGTGCCCAACCCGGATGCCTCCTCGCTCCGCAATGCCTCCACGCATCAGACTGCAGATCTGCTCAGGGCAAAAAGGGACGTCGGTCCAAACCACCCACTTTGATCCAAGGGTCCATTCCTGGGCCTGTCTGGCATCTTAGTTGCTTGCATGTGCCACATTAGTGGTGGTGGATGGACCACAACACCCACATCCATGTGCTTTAATACATCCTGACAAGAAACTCCACACATATCTCAGGTTCTCATGGGCTATTCATGGGCTATTATGTCCAGATCAGGAGAGCACGTTTTAATATATTCAACATTTAAATAGGGTTGTTTTGGCCAGTTTCCATGCACATTCATGCTCATTATAGTTGGAGAGTGTTGCGTCTTAGATACCTGGAGATCTAAAGCCATTTATTAGGGTAGTAAGTGCTTAGAAAAATATACTGCTACCCGAACAAATGGTTTTAGTTCAACTTTCACGTGCCTAAGACTTTTGCACAGTACTATATAGATCGGTTGAGTGAGGGTGTCCTCACATTCACCAATGTGACTTCCAGGTTGGAAGAAAATATAATATATACACCGATCAGCCATAACATTATCACCACTGACAAGTGTAGTGAATAACACTGCTACACCCATCAGCCATAACATTATGACCACTGACAGGTGAAGTGAATAACACTGATACACCCATCAGCCATAACATTATGACCACTGACAGGTGAAGTGAATAACACTGATACACCCATCAGCCATAACATTATGACCACTGCCAGGTGAAGTGAATAACACTGATACACCCATCAGCCATAACATTATGACCACTGCCAGGTGAAGTGAATAACACTGATACACCCATCAGCCATAACATTATGACCACTGACAGGTGAAGTGAATAACACTGATACACCCATCAGCCATAACATTATGACCACTGACAGGTGAAGTGAATAACACTGATACACCCATCAGCCATAACATTATGACCACTGACAGGTGAACTGAATAACACTGATGATCTCGTTATCATGGCACCTGTCAGTGGATGGGATATATTAGGCAGCAAGGGAACATTTTGTCCTCAAAGTTTAAGTGTTAGAAGCAGGAAAAATGGGCAAGCGTAAGGATCTGAACGACTTTGACAAGGCTAGACCAAATTGTGATGGCTAGACGACTGGGTCAAAGCATCTCCAAAACTGCAGCCCTTGTGGGGAGTTCCCGGTTTGACATGAACCACCTACATGAGCATTGATGCAGACCATGTGCACCCTTTCATGGCAACGGTATTCTCTGATGGCATTGGCTTCTTTCAGTAGGATAATACACCCTGCCACAAAGCAAAGAATGTTTTGAGGAACACAACGAGTTCAAGGTGTAGACATGGCCTCCAAATTCCCCAGATCTCAATCCAACCGAGCATCTGTGGGATGTGCTGGACAAACAAGTCCGATCCATGGAGGCCCCACCTCGCAATTTACAGGACATAAAGGATCTACTGCTAATGTCTTGGTTCCAGATACCACAGCACATCTTCAGAGGTCTAATGGAGTCCATGCCACGACCGATCAGTGCTGTTTTGGCGGCAAAAAGAGGACCTACACATTATTAGGCAGGTGGTCATAATGTTATGGCTCATCGAGATATCTAAAAAAAAAAAAATACAGAAGCTTTTTTTCTGCCCTTTTCTTCCAATCAGGAAGTCACATGGCTGAATGAGGAAGGGCACCCTCACACGTCTGATGACGATCAGGGTGATTCTACAGCAAATCAAGAGAACAGAAGATTTGGTCTTACCTGCAAAAACATTACACTTTCCTAAAAGGGAGTGAAAGCTGGAAACTGAAGCTGTGAAAGCAACTAATAATTTTTAGTGTGGCTAACATGGACTTTTTCTGTATCCTCTTTCAAGACCATGTTTGTGGTGAGATATGACATTTGCCTATGAAGCTTACAACTGACTACTGACCGGACGGGACCTGAGCTAAATAAATATTAACAAAAATAAAGCATAATAACGTAAATGAGGTTCTATCCAGTTTGGGCATACTCTATCAATACAGAGTTATTTTAAAATCATAAACAAACTACTCCTTACAATGCCATCCTCCACACTGAAGCCCAACTGAAACTTGGGGTCTGGCCGCTTGATTATAGCCATGGTAACGGGAGGGCAATGGACGATGCTGAGTTTCACCTCTGCTTGGTTTTTCAAGTCCTACAATAAAAACAAAAAAAGATGAAAATAAATATTGGTGAGGAGTCTGCCAGCAAATATTCACAAGCATGCCTTTGCCAGTATTCATTCACCCATCTAACTGCATTCCTGTACTTTTTTTTTTTACAAGACGAAACGCCTTCTCTGAGTTAGGTGTAGAGTTTGTACGTGTGCGTTTGGCTAGAACACGTGACACACCCAACGCTGAGGCGGAAAACGCAGAAGCAGGACACCGGACTCTCTTACCCGTATGATGCTCTGGCAGCTGGCTATCGGAAGGCCCACAAGGCTGGTGCCATTGACGGACATGACGCGGTCACCAATGCTAAGGGCCCCGCAGCGCTCCGCAGGGCCACCGTGCAGAAGGTTGGCCACAACCACGGTCGGCAGGATGGAGCCCCAGCCCGACTCCACCACCGCCATACCCACAATCTCCCCTGGAGCCTTGGAGATACACACCTGGACACCGAGAGCCACCGAGAGGCAAAGGACAGAAAATATCTCGGTGGTTAAAATATGCGTGGTAGGCCCAAAGGTTGCTACATCAAATCATCAAGCCGACAAGGTGAAACATCTGTTCTTGGCTGGTTATAAAGACACAAGCGTGGAAATTCTGAGTTACAGTGGATATAAAAGTAATATAATCAAAAGGTGCTTCAAAAAAGTATTAGTTTAAGGGTGTGCACACCAGGTTATTCTGAGTTTTTTTATTTATTTATCCCCCTCAGTTTGTTTTTCAATTGAATTGTTCACATTATCGGTCATATTAAAAGTGGGAAAAAGTTCTGACACGATTCATCTTTGTCTCATTCTTTCACATCACAGAAACCTGGCATTTTAACAGGGGTGTGTAGACTTTTTACATCCACTGTACCATGTACCTCTCTGATGTTATCCGAATCTGAAAAGTGCACCAGGTCTCCGTTGAAGAGCTCCTGTGTCCCCAGGTAGTCACTGTACTCGCTGGGCCTCAGCTCACTGGCCTTGATGCCGTTGACATGGAGGAACTGCTGGTAGGCCACCCCAAAGGCCTGGCCAATAGCCTGGGCGATCACCTGGGCCTGCATGCAGAGACACCGAGAGTCAGTAGGCGTGTTCAGGCAAGTCCCAGTCATTTAGTTTATACCTGTTCCTCAAGAAGCCAAAAGAAGCAGAGGCAAACCACGACATGGCACATTGTTTTCGATGGTTTACCTCTATCATAATAGCACACCTGACCAGAAAAATATTGAACTTAACGGTTCCTGTTGATTTGCATCTCCTGCCGGCCGCTGTGTTTGTATTCAACAAATTTTGGCTATGTAGTCGCTTCGGCAAGTACCGTTAACCCAAACAATTCACAGTTCAAGTCTAATCTGAGCGGCCGTCTGTTTTGAAGAATCGACACGGAACACTGTTGGTCACTGCATTGTTTTGGTTCCCACTTGTCCGACTCACGTCGTCTGAGTTGAAGACATGGCAGATCATGCAGCACTTCTTCTGTGGTCCAGGGGAGTTGGCTCCGGCGGGGTCCCCCTCCTGGCCCTTACGCCCTCCTGGTGGCTTCCGGCGAGCCATCAGCACCACGATGTTACCAATGTCTGCAATGTAGGAGATCATCTGGAGAGGATGGTCCATCATGGCCTCCTGAAGGAGGAGCCGAGTCATAAATATGTAGAAACGTGTACTGTTAAATTATATATACACAGTGGGGAGAAGTGTTTGATAATTGCAAACAAAAGTTTCTGTACCAAATATTCTGCTTTTCTGATGTATCAAATACTTATGTCATGCAATAAAATGCTAATTAATTATTTACTTTTTGTTTTAGATTCCGTCTCTCACAGTTGATGTGTACCTATGATAAAAATGACAGACATCTACATGCTTTGTAAGTAGGAAAACCTGCAAAATCGGCAGTGTATCAAATACTTGTTCTCCCCATTGTATATATACACATACATACACATTACATATACACACACACACACACACACACACACACACACACACACACACACACACACACACACACACACACACACACACACACACACACACACACACACACACACACACACACACACACACACACACACACACACACACACACACACACACACTTTTAGATCCATTCCCTATATGCCTAACGTCAAAGATGGCCAGGCTAGTGTAACATCACCCACTTTATATATCATGGGGCAGCCAGCCATGCAAAAGCAGGCCAGTTAACAAACTGACCCACTTTGAGTATCCCTCGACCAGTCGACTGTACAGTCCTCTCCGAATTAGAGAGCGTGCTATTCAAGGCCCGACCCTCAACTACTTCAGCATCCATTCAAAGCACGCCACGCTCAACTGATCATGTGAACGGTAGCCTGTGCACACCTGGTTGTCTGCACTGAGCACTTTGATACGCTGAGTGGAGATGAAGAGATCCACCTCTGTCATTGGCTGGGACTCTCCCTCAGGGGCCTGGCGGGAGAGAAGACCAGCTGTCAGATGAAACTCTGCCTGGAGCTCTGATGTCACCATCTACAGCAGATCACCCACAGTTGGCAAAGTTGTCTGAACTCACTTTGATCCTGTCCACAGCCTCTTGTGCCTGTTTCATGCGGGCATTTGTAGAAGGGTTCTTGTCAGACTTGAGCTGGGTGGAGCCCAGGTACTTAGCTCCAAATATGACCCCATCCAAAAGGTCCTCCGGGTCACAGGGGCCAGGAACTGACAGCAAAACAAAGTATCTCAGAAACATATTAATATTCTTTAGACACCAAACAACAATTAAAACACATTAGCACAGTGTCCTCTGCGGGTAATCAGGACAATGAACACTTTATCCTTGTTGAAACCAGTATGTGGACAGATACCCACAAATAAATGCTGAGAATCAATTCTTTAACCTCATATTATTTGATTTCAAATTCAAACTTTGGATGTATAGAGTCAACAGAACAGAAAATACTTCTTCACTGTGCCGATACTTACGGGCCTAAGATTAGCTTACCATCTTTATAGGCTGGGCGGGCATCCGGGCCCTGTAAACAAAGAAGTAAAAGACTATTGAACTGACTAAAATACACAGATTTTTCAAACCAAGCATCAGCAAAATAATATCTATGAATAACAATGACCATATATACTAATTAACAACTAACCAAACCTGCCTGCTCAATGTTCTCTGCATCATCCACCTCCTCTGGGGCGTCCTCCCCTAACTTCATCCACACAGGCTCCGGGATCTCGTCCTCCAGGAAAGAGTCCATGGACTCTGCCCTGTCTTGCGGTCGCCCACCATTCCCAAAGTGGTCCCAGAACCGCTCTCCGTCCTCCCGGTTGTAGGAGACCGACACCACCGCATCCATGTCCCCTCTCCTGAACGGAGGAGTCTGGGTGAGGGAGGGGCTGGGACGGGGAGACCTCATCTCCGTGCACTCCAGCAGACCTAACAGGTCTCTCTGGTGGCTTTCAGAGAACAGAAGCCCTGATGCCTGGCTCGGTTCCGGAAGCAGCGGGTTCCTTTCAGTCAGAAGAGACGAGCCTTCAGCATCAGAGGGTTCCAAGACGTCCGACTGTGGTGGCGTAAGGTCAGAGGTGGAGTCGCTCAGGATCGGGCTTTTCTCAACGACCTGCAGTCGATTCAGCAGGTGGTGGATCCGAGTGTGGTCTTCGTCACCCGGCCTCCAGGCCTCAGCCTCGTTCCCCGGCCTCCAGACCTCAGCCTCGTTCCCCGGCCTCCAGGCCTCAGCCTTGTTCCCCGGCCTCCAGGCCTCAGCCTCGTTCCCCGGCCTCCAGGCCTCAGCCTCGTTCCCCGGCCTCCAGGCCTCAGCCTCGTTCCCCGGCCTCCAGGCCTCAGCCTCGTTCCCCGGCCTCCAGGCCTCAGCCTCGTTCCCCGGCACCCCTTCTTCATCTTCACTAGGACCCAGGACCTGTTCGGGTGGCGTTCCAGCCGTAGCCAGACGGTCAATTAGATCCTCCTGGATGACTACGACAGGAGAAGCTTGAGGGTCACCGGTGTCCAAGGGAAGCAGGCACTCACCCAGGGTTTCCCGTGAAAGTAAAGCCTCACAGAGACTGTATTCAGGACCTGGGGTGGGGTGGGAGATGGAGTCATCCAACTCCTCCACTGACCCCACATCACTAGAGTCGTCTGACCTCCAGTCCAGAGGTGGGGGCTCTATTAGGTGAAACGAGTCCAGGTCTTCTGATTCAGTGGCCTCGAAGGCAGACGTTTGGGTCTCCCTTCGACAGTCTGGCTCAACTACAGCACGTTTAACACAAGCAGTGTGTTTCTGTTGACCATAACATGAAGAAACTGTTGGTTTCTCTTGTACAGCAGGGCAATTGTCAGTCTCCATTTTGTAGACTGGAGCACGGGTCTTATGCACTACATCACCAATCAGGAATGATAGACACTGCTGTCACACAGCCATCTGGGGATGTTCGCCAAAGGTTGACTGTTTATACAGGTCCAAAGTTTGGGTTCTTTGTCACTGAGAAAGTAGACAATTCAAGGACATTAGGTAGCCTAATCTATAATAACCTCTCTGTGCAATAATTTATGTATATTGCATTCACCAAAATAACTTTCACAGCATGCTTCTCCTGCATAAGGGAAAATGAGTGCCCTCTTTTCTCTAATTGCGGGCTTATGTCCATCAAGAATGCAGTGTTTATTGCCTCAAAGTACATGTGATCATGTGTCACTCATCACCATGTCCCTTTTCAGCAATAAGACTAACAATATAGAACTGTGGTACAATCGAAGTAAGCTACTGTATGTGAACAATTTTCTTATAAAAATAAAACGATAAACAATACAAAAAAGTTTTAGCAATAGCATTAGTGTACACACAGAAATGATCAGGGGTTTTAGCACAGTAATACTCCACACTTGCACACAAGACACCAACCCTCTGGTTAATTGCACTGAAAACCTCTCAAATGATCCTATGGTGCTGCCAGGGAAATCACAACTATCAGTTCTTCATTGTGGTAGCCAGGCTCGATCGTCAAAACTAATTTGCTTGTTGGTATCGAGCCATAGCATTTCACGTTAGCAGTACTGTAACGTTAGTTGGCTTGTTTTTGCTTAGCCAGAGTTCTGCAATTCACAAAATGTACAGACAATAAACTAAAGTAGCCTATCATCCGGTTGGCTTAAGGGCACTTTGATAGCGTATTTGCATGTTTTCGATGCTCACCCATTCGACGGCAACTGCTGTGCTGGAACTTCACCGCCACGGTTTAAGTTGACGTGGTTTAAATGTCACTGCTATAAAACAGAAAAGTCAACAACGTAACGTTAGCTGTTAGTAAAATGCTGAGTCTGTTCATTGATCGCTGATATCGTGTATGATACATAAAAGCGTGTTAGATAATCAATCCCTGCTACACAGTTGCCGTGTCACTTTTGCGGTTTTGGTTGTCTTGTTTATGCTCTGCTGCTACTGCTAACCCCCCTGCCCTGGAGTGAACTATGTTCATGTAATGCGCATGCGTACGACGGTTTCAAGTCATGTTCAATCGATTGTCAAACTGAACTGAATTCAACAGAAATAGCTTGTAATATGACATTTTAAAATATCGGACGTTAAGTCTTTAGCCTGTTTTATTCTAGGAAAATCATTAACATGAAAGTAACATCAGAGGGGGTGTAGCGGTTAGGGCATCTGACTAGTGTCTGAATGGTCTCTGGTTCAACTCCCTAAACCACCAGGGTCGTTCTGAGCAAAATATAATCCTAATTGCTCCTTCGTCCCCGTTATGTTCTGTAAATAAATTTGTTCTTAATTGAGATACCTTGTTAAATGACGGCATAGTAAATAAAAAATTATTCATACTTGACACATTGACCACTGACACTTCGAATTCAATGAAAATACACTGCTCAAAAAAATGAAGGGAACACTTAAATCACACACTGGATCTAGATGAACTAAATACATTAAAGCTCAACATCTTTACTGTACAGTGTGTAATTTATTGAGAATAAAACGTGTCAATGGAGACCAAAATCACCAACTGATTGAGGGCTGGATTCAAACTAACACCAAAAATCTAAGTGAACAATTGAAATTACAGGCTGTTCCAACTTGTGTGAATTTCAACTCATAAGAAGACTCAGTAGTGTGTATGGCCCCCACGTGCCTGTATGCACTCCCCACAATGTCTGGGTATGCACCTGATGAGACTGTGGATGGTGTCCTGGGGGATCTCCTCCCAGACCTGGATCAGGGCATCAGTGAGCTCCTGGACAGTCTGTGGTGCTACTTGATGGCATTGGATGCACCATAACATAAAGTCCCAGAGGTTCTCAATCGGACTCAGGTCTGGGGAACTTGAGAGCCAGTCAATTTCATCCTGGAACCGACTACACTCTGGCCACATGAGGCCAGGCATTGTCCTGCACCAGGAGGAACCCAGGGCCCACTGCACCAGTGTAAGGTCTGAAATCTAAGGATTTCATCCCGGTACCTAACAGCAGTCAGGGTACCGTTGGCTAGTACGTGGAGGACTGTGGGACCCTCTAAGTATTTGCCTCCCAAGACCATTACTGACCCACCGCCAAATCGGTCATGCTGGATGATGTTGCAGGCAGCATAACGTTCACCACTGTGTCTCCAGACACTTTTACATCTGTCAAATGTGCTCAGTGTGAACCCGCTCTCATCTGTGAAGAGAACGAGACACCAGTGGTGCCAATTCTGTGTACTCTGGTGAATGCCAATGGAGCTGCACAGTGCTGGGCTTTGAGCACAGGTCCCACTAGAGGGCGTCGGGCCCTCATGTAGTATGTTCCTGAAAAGAAAAACATGCACACTAGTAGCCCACTGGAGGTCATTTTGTAGGGCTCTGACAGTGCTTCCTCCCAGCACAAAGGAACAGATATTGGTCCTGCTGCTGGGTTGATGCCCTTCTACGGCCCTGTCCAGCTCTCCTTGTATAACAGCCCTGTCTCCTGGTATCTTCTCCATGCTCTTGAGACTGTACTGGGAGACACAGCAAACCTTTCTTGCGACGGCACATATGGATGTGCCATCCTGGAGGAGCTGGACTGCCTGTGCAACCTAAATGGGCTGCAGTTACTGCCTCATGCTTCCAGTAGTGACAAGGCCACTAGTAAAACACAAGAGTACGGAATAATCAGTCAGGAAGGATAAGGAGAGAGCAATTATCTGTGGCCACCACCTGCAAAACCATTTCCTGTTTGGGGGTTTTCTTGCTGTTGCCTCTCCAGTGCACCTGTTGTCACTTTCATTTGCAACAAAACAGGTGACATTGATTCAGTCGCTTATGCTTCCTAACCGGACAGATTGATATTCCTGAAGTTTAATTTACTTGGTGTTATACTGTGATGATTACCTGTTCCCTTCATTTTTTGAGCAGTGTATTTCCAGTCTGTTTCAGTAAGTATACACCAGTAACACCAGTTGAAATATGCATTTAAAACAGGACCCACATAACTTTTGTGCTCAAGTTTATTAAATGTAATTCAAAAAAATCTAAATAAATGCTTTGAAAGGGTTTTTGTTATTCTTAGCCAAAATTATGTTTATATTTGACAAAAAAATTATATATCCCAAGTAACAAAATACAAAACATTTAATGATACGGCAATAACAAAACAAGTAGAATTATCCAAAGAAATAGCCTGAATTTAACCTTTTATATGTGTATACTTTCACCCACTCCTTGGGTTTATGTCAGAAATTCTGAGAATAATGAGAGAGCATTAGAGTGCATAGCAAGAAAAATTATAGGCCTTCTGAACATGCCACAACAGGCTGACGGAGCATCTCATGTTTTACTCATAGCCCTGGAACAACATTGAATCTCCACAAGCTTAGGGCAATAACGGCCAATACACCATGTCTAACAGCACAATGCCATGTGGCGGGTCAGAACAAAGTGCCTAGCCAAAGAGGTTTTGTTATACCCGTGTAATAGGATCTCATGTACCACAGATGTAAGCCAATCAGTATTAAGGATTCAAACCACCTGGTTTCTAATCAAAATTATAATTAACATAACTTTTTAATCACGTCGGTAACCGGTTTACATACAATCCATTATGCCACTCCGCGATGCGCCATGCCTATGTTTTAATTTGTTAATGAAAAGACATTGGGCAAAAACATTGTCACTCAAAAACTGGATCGGCACTGTTTTTGTTACCCATTTTCCTGGTGATCTATAAAACAAATCATGCCGTCCACTCTAATGGTGATTCGGTAATCAAAGTAAGTTAGTCAAAAGATTCCATTTGTCAGAGACATAAGACTATGCACTGATGGCTTGACTGGCACCCATCTGGATCAAGCCAATCAGGGAGGACGTAGTGCCCATGAGTCCCACAAGCCAATTGGGAAAGCGTCCTGCCCAGAGAAAACCAGGGGGCATCCAATGAACTGCGTTACTTAAGTCCGCCAGGCTGCTGAGAATATTGAGGACCTCCCCTCGCACCTGTCTTTGGAGCTGAGACCTGCCAGCAACCGATCCTTCACTGAAGAGAGACAAATATCTTATACATTTGTACAGTCATTGGCTTTAAGTGACACATATCAAGTAGCCTTACCTGAAAGGTCCTCCCAATTAATATGAAGAACGTGTATTGGAAGAGCAAGATTCCAGAATAGTGTTTGTTTTGCAAGGCGAGTAGCACGAGTAGGGTCAAATTTCACTTCAGGACCAAGGGAATGGTCTAGAAAGTAGCAACCCCTGCCCGTTCTTGGCACCACGCAAAGGAAAACAAAGGTACCTACTGACACACTTATTACGACATGACAAGACCAGTGCCACAGTATTGACCAGACTCACCTACTGCTGCCTTGACTTAACTTCCTTAACTTCTTTCTCAGCAGCACGATAACCCTCAGAGACCTACAACAGACAATGCGTATAGTCAGTGAATCTGGCTTGTAGCCATTCTCAAGGCTTTCCTACTACCAGAGAGTGTTTCAAATCCTAAACAAAGCAATAAGGCCACATAAAAAAAAGCCCCATGTTTAAATGTGAATGTAGGCCACATTAATTAATCTAACGTAATCCCATCCATCCGCCAACTCTCTTTCCCGCAAAATGCACTCTAGATGGGGTACAGCCCGGGAACAAGCAAACAAGTATTGTGCAAACAGTTTTCATACCCAACAAACAGTTAAGCAGCACCGGAAAAGTTCACTATCTGGAGAGGACCTCAGATTTGTCAACTGTTCTGAAGCTTAGAAGTACTGTTTCACCTTAGAACACCTAAAATCAGAGACAAGCCCCAGAGTACGCCACTCAGTAGCCACCACTTGTCAGAGTTGGTGCTGATGATCTGGGCATCGGCAGCCCACGCTATGTGTTCACAGGGGTAATACAGCTGGTCAGCCGCGTTGTTCAGCACGGACATCCAACGCAGTGGAGAATCTTCTTCCTGATGGGGAGGGTTGGAGGCAAAGGTCAGAGAAAAGGGCGAAAAACCACACTCACGTAAGGCTGAGTAAACTTAACTGAGGACCATGTTGTGTGCAAATGCAGGCAGTGGTTTAGGCGCTTTTAAAAAATATATACACAATGATTATCTACACAAATTACCTGTCCCCAAATCATCTTGTTGGTTTTAATTGTGATTTCATGGACAAGCCAAGATGTTATTGCCACATCTCAAGACAGGCGCCGTTGGTTATGATACTTCAAATTTCTGGACATAGAAGTAAAGAAAATTTGCACTTCAAGTAATGAGAGAAAGGCCTTCGCTCACCCCTGCGCCGAGGCCGTAGCTCTGTGAATAAGTCAGCATGGAGAGATCGTCGAAGAGTCTAAGTACAGTTCGGCAGTGGCTCAGCTGTGCAGAATATAGCAGGAGTCTCTTCCCAAGCTCTGTGGAGGATGACGAGGCTAGCTTCTCAGAAAGAACTCCACCAACCAGCTGAGACCCGTAGCACATCGTCCGTATCTGACCAGAAATATGCAGACAGGGACATTATTTAGGAGGAATTGTCATACAATAGTATTACACGCATGTTCAATCACACTAAAACACTTTAGTTATTGCAATACTCACCACTTTATCTCTTCCCCTATAGGACTCCAGCACGTTCACGAGCGACTCTAAGGAATTTTGCATTGTGTGCACACAGCGATGGGGTCTGCAAGTAATGAGTGCCCAGCTTTCACCAACGAATGGACTGGCCAGCAGGTTGATGTCTCGCAGGATCAAAGTAACAACGATCTGTGAGTGTACGTGCAAGACGGCATTTTCTTCAGCGTTAAGGTGTTTTCGGTATGACGATACACACGGAGTTGGGTGAAATATACCGGTGTCCTATAGTCTACAGTTCAATTGAGATCTTTAACCTGTGGACATGGACTAAAACGTAAATGTTAGGTTGTACTTCGAACGGGAAGTGTTGCTTGCTGTATTATCCAGGCAGTAGTAATAGATCCCATATTGAAAGATCAAGTTATTTTGTCGAAGTCATATCTTTAGGAAATAAAATGTTCACATTGATAAATCACACGATAATTTAACATATCGAATTTTCTAGAGACTGTTGACTTTGACTATACTAATGACTAATGTAAGGAACAGTTACGGGGCAGGGACTAAATCTGTTTAAAATTTAGGAGGGTGATATAAATACGCAAAAATTACAATTACAATCAAAACATTTATAAAACTATATGGATGGATTGCATCTAGGCTCGTTAGAAACAAGGCAGAAACTATTCATACGTATAGTTGGTTTTATGGTTAATTAGTTTGAAAATTGACTTCATTAAGGGGGATGATGTGGGAAGTATTTTACAGGTACCTGCATTTCCCTTCAGCTATTGGATCTCAACTAACCGCATCAGCATTCAATCTTTATACATTATTGTTAATTATCCTACATTATACTGTTGTTTGTCAAGATATATGACGTATATTGTGGAGCACAAATATATTAACCATGATGTGATAGAAGCGCTCATAGTTGGTCTCTGTCATGTCGTGTTGCGTTATGACTGTGAGACGCATTGGGACAGAGACCTGTTCAGTTGTTAGTATAGTAAATAAACGGGCCAATGGGTGAGCAACTTTGTGGCATGACAGTAAATGCTACAAAACCATACTTTAGAGGTAAAGTTCCACATCTCTTCGTTGCTGTACTTGCTGTGTTGCTATAATAAGTATTATTTGTGTTTTCACATATGCGTCAAATTTGTGGTGCACTTTCTTTTTTAAATGACATCTCAATTTCACCAGCTCTTCCACGCCATATTTAAATAACACACACACACACACACACACACACACAAATGTAAAAAAAAAAAAAGTATTTATTTCTTACACTAATCTCCAAAAGCCAAGTCATGAACCAATAATAGTGTATTAAATAGTTTCTACAAGCAAATTGGAGCAAACAACAATCGTGCAATACGTTTTTAAGTTCTTAGGATATTTGTGTGTGCCAGTGTCTGTCTGTCAATTATGTGAATGTGTTTGTGTCTCCATGGAAGACATGCATTAAATTGTCGGCCCAGTATCTATGATACAGAAAGGAAAAGGTCTTCAGTGGATCGTATCATCATAGACATTGTCATTGATTTCTGTGAGGAGAGAGAATGTCAAAAAAGGTCTTCGCACTTCATAGGATGCATTTGTTACAGTAGCTTATAGAGATACATTATATTTACTGCACCATTAATTAAAAATGACATACCGTTATGATCAATATCGTCATAAATGTCATCCCCTTCCCTGAAAAAAAAAACACATTGAAAACCAGATGAACAAGAACTTTAAGACACAGGCAGTTGCAGCCAAGAACATATAAGATCAGTGATTGAATACCAGGAACATTAGCTCTTATTGATCCATATTTTACTAATATTTGAGTTAAATAAATAAATTAGAAACCTACGCAGGAAGAAGAACCTTCCGGGGTACATATCCATCTATGAGAAAGAAAAGTATTTAATACAATGGCACTCATGCTGATAAAGAAAACAGGACATTTTCTGTAACTAATTAGGCAGCAGGCTCACACTCCAATAAACATTCACTATGGGCCGGTTTCGCAGGCACAGATTAAGCCTAGTTTAGGGCTAAAACAACAAGCTCAATGGCGTTTTCTTTTGAACACATTTTTTGAGTCCTAGACTAGGCTTAATCTGTCTCTGCGAAACCGGCCCTGTATTTCCCAGAAGCCTAATCTGATGTTAGACTGACGTGTTCAGGGTCTTATCACAAGAGGGCGATGCCATGACATACATTTTCCCAGCTTGTTTCGACACAGGGCTTTCTTGTTGTTTGTGAGTTCAATGACCTCCAAGATCTCTCCTTGATCCACTGGTAGATCCTTTCCCCCGGCCTTCTTGATGGTTGCATCAGCCATCATGATGTGTAACACAATGATGGGCCCCTCAAACTGACAAAACAAAAGTCAAGTTTTCTTTCTTTTCATAACTCAGGTTATTACATGTTTTAGTCGTTTGTGGGTGAAACATGTGGAAACGTGTTCGGATATATTGTAAAAAAATAAATACATGCAGCAACAGCAAAACTAAGATTTACCTTGAACTTTTTTCTGAATTCCTGTTCATCTTTTTCCAGCTTCTTTTTAAGCTTTGGATCTAGACTGCAACATTAACAAGTCCATTTCTTGTGTGATCAAACAAACCTGCTTTTGTTCTCTGTCAGTAGGCAAGTTTCTTATTTACACTTCCTTATGAATTTTCATAAGCGGCTACTCTAGTGCAATACATTCTACATGCAAGAGAAGAAGAAATAAGGTTTCCATTTATAAATGCAACATTTAGCCACATTTAGCAACCTATCGAAACCACACGGCACTATTAAAAGAACAGAAAGGCATCTTGTGTAATATAAAAGCTGTAACCAAATTACATTTAAAGGTATGATACATGATGTATACCTAATTTCAGGAGGTGGAGGAGGGAAATCTTGGACATCATCATAGTCATCTGTGTTTGGAGAGATAGATAGATAAAAAGATAGATAGATAAATAGATAGGTAGATAAATAGATATATAGATAAATAGATAGGTAGATAGAGAGGTGGGGGCGGGGTAGATAAAGAGAGGCAGAGAGGGAAATATACAGATTGACAGATAGATAAAGAACATGAGATGCAGTGTACATTTAATATGAACACAGACATACGACATGAAGTACTTAAGGGGCCCTGTGTAGAATCCGGCCTTTCATGTTTATATGACTAAATGTAAACAATAACACACCTTCTCTTCTCTTACCAAACGAGAAAGGAATAGAATTAGCTAGTTCAGGGTGGTTTAAGGTGGAGGGGATAGTTATACGAGTGTCTAAAGCCAATATGAGGAGACTACACATCAATGCTAACTGATGGAAGGACTGGCAAGATACAGCTCCGGAGAAAATTAAGAGACCACTGCATCTTTTTCTTTCCTTTCCAAAAAAGTAGAAAAGGAAGGTTTCGAGTGAGGAACAGAAGGGTTAAAATTAAGAGACCACTGCATCTTTTTCTTTCCTTTCCAAAAAAGTAGAAAAGGAAGGTTTCGAGTGAGGAACAGAAGGGTTAAAATTAAGAGACCACTGCAAATTGAACACTTCTGTTCATTCATAACTTTCCTTTTCAATTTTTTTGGTGCAATGATCTCTTCATTTTTTCCAGAGCTGTAGTTTAGACGGGGAATATCTTAGGCACTCTGAAAAGGTTCATAGAAATGCTTCAAAACGTTAACTTAAAGCATTCAGTGCAGATGTCTTCTGGTCATTTATGCTAGTAGTCCTGAAAAAAACCTCATACCCATGACCCCTTTAATTAGACACAGTAATTCGCAGCCCCACTTACCATCGTCCAGAGTCCTGCCGCTGATAGAAACGGATACAAACAGTATCGATCAGTCATTGAATCACTTGCATTCAGGCTTGAATTACAAACCAAGTGAAAGCAATTTTTTATTTCTGTGTAGTTCCATGAGAGCCGAAGTACCTGTTTATGTTATCTGATGATTCCACATCATAGTAGATGTCATTGTCTTCAGGAGGTGGAGGTGGAGGCGGAGGCGGTAGAGGTGGTGGTATGGGTTCAGATGCCCTGGTCAGTTTTAGTTTACGTTTCACTTCCTCGTAGTCCACATCCACACATGTGTTAATGATGTAGCCGTCTGCAAATGTACACTTCAGTGCTGGCTTTTGGTCCTTTTTCAGGTACCAAACATTATTGTGGTTTTCAATGTCACATTGACAATGCAGTTATAGAACTAGTACCCATTCTGGAACAAATGCACAACTGTAGTTCTGTGACCAACTGGACAGTGGTTAACTCACAATGACCGGACGCGTTGCGGGCTAGCCACATTCCCCCCGGATTGTTCTTGACCCGGATGATCTCCACAGTTTCACCCTGTCGAACACTAAGATCGTTCTTTCCCCCTTGCCAGTCATGCCGAACCCTGGCTGTGTGATGCATCTCTATCTTTCCTGGTCCCAGCTGAGGGGGGGCAGAAATACATTCAGAGGTCAAGGAGAATTATGTTATGCGTGTTGATGTTTCACTACATTATTTCATTATTTAGCTAAAACGTATGGGGGGAAAAGTTCACAGAGGTGTGCTTCAAGAACTTTCCAAAATTCTGAACTGTGTTCTGAAATCTCTCAGCACGGCGACACATAGATGGAACTGTTTTGGGGTATTTCTAGGTTTGGAGTAACAAGCACATGGAAATGTAATGCCTCACCTTAAATTTCTTTCTGTATTTGTTTTCCTTTTCCTGCCGTTCCTTCTCTTCTCTCCTCTCTTGCTCCTGTTGCCGCTTCAACTCTTTTGTTTTATTCTTATCTGAACTTTTCCTTCCTTGTTCCTGTCCATTGCTTCTGAAATGTAAGAACAAAACTGAGATGTTGTGTGGTCAGTAAAATTATTTGGAGTGGATAGTTATCTTGTCTATATAGATAGAATATTTGAAGAGATATGCAACCATTTTATTGGTATTGAGTTGTCACTTTCATAAACATTTATGAATGCAATTCACTTACAGACCTTCATGTATGTTTGCAGGGAATCAAAATGTTTCTTCATTATACTTACTCATCGATCATATCATAGATTTCACTTTCATCGCTTCCCTGCAGCCAGGAATAAGAAAATATATGCAGGGTAAATGTTATGAAATACATGTTTGTAATTAACAATATTGTGTTTTGCATAAATGCTCACTGATGGTGAACCTAGAATGGGGAAAAAGTAATGTTCTCACCTCATCTATTTGTGAAGAGCTATTATCATTCAGGCTGTCTGTGGGTGAAATATTACAAATAGTGCAAAAGAAACCACTGATGACATACATATACACATGTTTAATACATGCATTACAGCATGACAGACTGAGATACAGTATGCGTATGTACTCCAATCCAGCTAATGATACTTTGAATAAGTTGTAAACCATACTAAACTTTTTTGTTGTAAATTATGGCAATGCAAATTACCATATGAGAAAAATCACAAAGAAAGATCATGTTTAGATCATATGTTGAAAGAAAAATAGGTTTATTTGTAAACATTTCTTTTTTGAATTTGACAAATTTGACGGAAAAAATACCAGAAAACATTACATTTCACCTTTAGCAAAAATAGTAGTGTGCCGTTGTTAGCCGTTATGTGGTAACAGTAATTACCAATAAACACTACCTAGCTGCTTAACAACGTACATTTCAAATAGTTCACTAATCCCAGGACTGATCTCTTTTGCGTAATTCACGATTAAATAGGAGTTACACGGATCATACCACTTTTGTCCCAGCTCCCAGGGTGTTTTGGGGGTGGGGGGGGTGGTTTCACATCTATGTCGTCATAGTCTTCCTCGAAATGTCTAATGAGAGAAAAGGAATCAGAAGGACAAATATAGGTAAAATGTAGAAATAAATAGAAAAAAAAAGCTTTTTTAGTGTTCATGTACATCGAGTTACGTACAGACTGCTCAATTATGTACAAAAACACAACAACATAAGAATGAAGTTGAAAAAGACTAAGAACTGTGAAAATGAATGCACACATTACTGTAAGATGCGCATAATGGTAGCACGTAAATGTCCCTGTCTTTGTTCACACTCTCACTTTAACACTCAACCTCCAACACTAAACCCTTGACCATTTATCCACTCACACAGGGGTAGGCTGTCGCGGTAGGCTGCTGGGCTTGCCTGGGGGTCTTGCAGGGACTGAGTGACTGGTTAGTCCGGGGAGAGACAGACTACTGCCACCTGGGTACAGAAACAACAGGCAAGGTTTGTCTACAGGTGAACTGCACCGATACATTCGAAAGATGGTGTAATACAACGCAAAGTAAAAAATTAATAAAATATTACTTTTTTTATTATTAACTTTTTCGAGAGCGACGTGTTTAAGAATAACGCCGAAACATGGAATTGTGTCTTTCCTTATTGTTGGACTGTAAGCGTGCAGTTCCCGGGGAAGCGTTGTTGGGTACATGCGAAGTCTTCGTCGCCAGATTGTAGGACTCGCATCAGTAAGGCACTTGATAAAACTTTGCGGGATTGTTCAAGTGTACCGGAAAAATAAAGGTTCTGCCATAGTGAATATTCATAACTGGGGAACCCCAAATCTATCGCGATGCATTTCAGTGGCGGGTTCACAACTGTACATTTTATGACAGCATGAAATAGCAACCTGTGGGTTTACTATGCATACAATTATACGGAGGTATAACTTACGGAGGTCGCTGTCAGTATAGGTTACCGGTGGCGTCCCCATGACAACCTCCAGCTCCCTTTAGCAATGCGCTTTTGCACTTTAGCAGTGCTTCAGTGAATGGGGAGCCATTTTGAACTTCAACTTTAGCCACTGCTTTTTGAAAATCAATGGAAGATAACCTGGGCCTATGAGCATAAAGTTACATCAAACCAAATATGGAGTTGATTTCAGAATATTGAGATTTTTATTCAAACAAACTCCAATGCGTCCATTACTTCAATTGATGTTGGGAAGAGCATGGGACTTGAAGCACCAGGGATGTGGGCTCTTCTATAGGGACAAATATGAGAAATAATAATACTCCATGCCCTCACTACTGTAAAACCACTGTAATCAACATAAAATAAGAGTATAGGATTATATTTCCTCTTGGGCAATGGAGATAAAAACTTGGTGATTAGTCACCTGACAGGAAACTCTGCATATTTGACATTGACAGGAAGCAAATGAACTCGCTTTCTTTCGAGAAAATCCAGCCGCTCACCTTCAGTCTTCCTTAACTTTGGCCGCTCTGTAAGGGGTGGTGCTCTGGGGTTTCTCTTATGGGCCTGCAGGTTAACGTGCGGAGGCCGTTTGGGCTTTATGGGTCGCGGGCCCTCAGGGGGAAGGGCTCTTCTCAGGGGGGTCACCTCCATTAGACTCCTCTGGCTAGGCAAGTGGTGAGGTGTCAGCTTGGTAGGGGTGGATGGCCCTGCTTTATGCTTCAGCATCATGTTCTGCAGGAGCTCTCCCGTGACTCTGGCCTTGCCCGACCTCTCTGGTTCCGAGGGGTGGTGTGGGGGTCTGGGCAGCTCCTTGGTGGCTCCGTAGGGGTGGTGCAATGGAGGAGGCCTAGGGCTGGCGATCATCCCCTCCAGTTCGGCCCTTACAGGTCGTTGGGCTAGTCTCTGAAGGTCCGGGGAAGAGCTTGATCCAGGAAGTGGTGGCATGGGAGCGATAGGCATCCGTTTGTGTTGGAGCCCTCCATTTACGGTAACACCAAACCCAGGCAGTGGAGATATCGGAGAAGTGCTGTCTCGGCTACTAGACAAGTCAACCTTGGCATGAAACTTGGCCCTCAGTGCACGAACATCCACACTCTCCTCCTGACAAAGATGTAGCAAGGTGAGAATCAGGCTGCTCAAACAGGAAGTTAGCAGGCTTGCAAAAAACAAACCAGGCACCCACACAAACACACACACACACATGTATTTCTTACCACATACACACTGAGATATAGTGAGAGAATGCACACATCAAATGAGAGGATGCACACATCAAAATACTGGAGGTTCCTGATGCTTGCATGATTACCGCCACTAAGTTACACAATACAGGACTGGCATGGAACAACATGAAGTAACGTGGGACACAAGTGAAAGCTATTTATTTAGTTCTTTTCTCTGAGACACACTGAGACATTTCAACACGTCCCTCTGAGAAATGTGTCAGGTGCAGCCCTGTCACAAGCGGGCCCAACTGCCGCAGAGACAGGGATCATGTAGATATTCCGAAAATGAGGGCATGGCCCACTTATCCAGTGTAGGTTTCAATGCAGACAATACTGCATTACCTATCTGAGAAACGCACGGGGTAATGCGCAAAGAGTACACTGCCGTTCAAAGGTTTGGGGTCACTTAGAAAGATCCTTGTTTTTCGAAAAGAAAAGCACATGAAAATAATATGAAATGGATCAGAAATACAGTGTAGACATTGATCATTTTGTAAATGACTGTTGTTGTCACACCCTGATGTGTTTCACCTGTTGTCATGTCTCCGTCCCCCCCACCAGGTGTTCCTGGTTATCCATTATCCCTCTGCGTATTTAACCCCCTGTTCTCTGTCCTAGCAGGTGCCAGATCGTCTTGTCCTGTACAGCCGTTTCCAGCGTTCTTAGTTTCAAGTGGATCCCCTGTTACCCGGGTCGTGTTTCTGTCTTCCCTGTTTGGTTAGCTGCCTGTTTGACCCGGACCAGGGAGCCTGTCAGCCCCAGTGTTCCTTGACCCGTCTGCTCTGTTGCCAACCTTCACATACCCACCCACTACGAGACTGCTTTTCCCTGGTCCTGTGAATAAATGTGTTATTCTGAACCTATTCTGCCTCCGTGACCACATTTGGGTCCACGGTTCTGCCTTGTGTCAGTTGTAGCTTGAAAGGGCAGATTTTTAATGGAATATCTACATGGGCGTACAGAGGCCCATTATGTCCTCCTGTTCAGTTGTGCACCAGGGCATCTCATGTCTCTTTCTATTCTGGTCAGAGACAGTTTGTGTTTGTGAAGGGAGTACTACATATTGTTGTACCAGATCTTCAGATTCTTGGCAAAATCTCACATGGTACAGCCTTGATTTCTCAACAAGATTAGGCTAACGAGTTTCAGAAAAACTCTTTGAGCTTGTTATCAAATCCACAATCGCTGATAATGAAGATACTGAACTAGTCTAAAGAAGGACAGTTTTATTGCTTCTTTAATCGGCACAACAGTTTTCAGCTGTGCTGAAAACATAATATCAAAAGGGTTTTCTAATGATCAATTAGCCTTTTAAAATGATTAACTTGGATTAGCAAACACAACGTGCCATTGGAACAGAGGAGCGATGGTTCCTGATGATGTAGATATTCCGTTGAAAATCAGCTACAATAGTCATTTACAACATTAACAATATCTAACTCTGTATTCCTGATCTATTTGATGTTATTTTAATGAGAAGGAAAATTGCTTTCCTTTAAAAAATTAGGACACCAAGTACATTGCTGGACATGTACCTGTTTAAAATACAGGGGCGCAGGAGTTTGATATGGAGGGGCACATTTTGTATTTTTCAAGTGTTCTTATTATTAAGGCAGAATTAATTTACCCACTTTTAATCCTGGGGGGACTTGTCCCCCCTTTCCCCTCCTGCTCCTACCCCTTTAAACACATTTACATCTCCAGAAAAATTTAAGAGAGACCACTGCATCCTTTTCTTTACAAAAAAAGTTGAAAAGGAAGGAACAGAAGGGTAAATTGAACGCCTCCTTTCCTCACTCATCTAAAGATGGATTTGTTAAAAGTTTTGGGTATAATGGTTTTGTTCACGGGGAACCTGGGGGAATTTAACAAATTCTATAATGACTTCAGGAGCCAAGATATCTGCTGATTTAAGGGTTAAAAAATTAAACCCTCGTGCGTAGGAGGAAGTAACCAACCACACACCTATACCTCCTCTATAATTCTGCTGTAGTTGCCATAGAAATGGAAGTCGCAGTCTGAAGTTGACCAATGAGGTTCATGCCTTGCTAAACATCTTTTTGTTGTCACATGCAGAGGAAATAAGAAAGGCCTATGCCTGTACCACAACAGACAATCAAGCACTGTTCTCGAGCACCTGCTTGCGCAAAACAGGATTGCACGCCCTGTTGAAATTCTTATTTCCTATAGAACATTTTCCAACTTGTCTGGTAGAGCTCACACATTACTGACATCCAGTTGGTGGACAGCATAGGAATGTTGAAGGCAAAAGGAAACCGAATAATACATAAACAGGTTAACCAAATATCTAATTTAATAGAAGGGAAAATGAATAGATCCGTTGTGTGTGTGTGTGCTAATAATTAACAGAGGACAACAATGATCAATGGTTCCTATCATCTCTGTCTGAACCACCATCTTAAAAACTCAAATTATACATTTCACATACAAACAGTAACCTCACAGCATAGAGCATTTTGTTGATCTAGCTTAATTCTCTTAACACACTGCAACATTTAATGTAAAAACTGTTTGATTGTGAGATGTTTTAATATTCCTGTGTAAAACAGAGAAAAATAGAATGAATCAAGTGAAGACTCAATCTCATTCAATTAGATTATAAGTGATATAGTCACACCCCAGGATGTTCTGTAGAACCTTATTAAAGGTTAAACCTGTGGTTTAGTGAAACATTGAAACCAAATTTCAGGCAGTTATTTGAAGAAGTGGATGAATTAAACCAACGACTGAAAAACGGAGTTACAGGAAAAGACAAAATACACGAAAGAAATACAATGAATTCTCTCTATTACTTAAATCTCTGTCATAACCTTAAATGCTATTCAAATGTTTTACTACTGTTCATGTTTGTCCGTGTGGTAAAATCAACATTAAATTATTCCTTACCATCTCTTTCCATGTAAAGTCTGTTTAAATTAGATGATAATGTTGTCCATGCTCAAATTGTTTTTTGGGTGCCATTCAAAGATGCTGCACAACTCTGAACTGTCTGTTACTCAATGAATTTCCCCAATGTAAAATCAGGAAATGGGTGGTAGGTGACAGAAAGTCTACTAGAAGAGTTGTGTATCAATGATAACCAATCGACATACGCGGGAATTTAATCATTTTAATTACACACCCTCACCCTTCAAAACGTACACTCACTGCCACCAATCATTTCTGCAACAAACCTTTATCCACATAAATATGAATAATAACCACTTTAGTTTGGTTTTGGTCCACAATCTTAGCCACTCAGCCACAGATTATGTGATAGATTATGCAATTACAGGTTTTTTTTTGCAAAACATTTGAAAATGTGATCATCAACAACACCCATTTGATCCAAAATTATGATGAGAAATGTGTATGTTTATTACACTTTTTTACAGGATTTTTAATTACACAAGCATTATTTAAGACTCAACCTTATTTGTAAGATTTGTAGCATGCATGGAAATCCCTTTTGGAACTCAAAAAAAAACAACCAGTTAATCTTGCTTAAATAGACAAAATATATTTCAAGTTGTGTTTTTCAGATTTTTCATTCTTTTACTTTGAAAACAAACCAGACACTGTAAGATGTCTCACTGACTACATCCGTTGATTGGAAATACTAACTTAACTTACTTATTCAGACAAATGGTTCAGTCTCAACCAATAGTAAAGACTACTAAAACAGCTTTACGCTGAAATTCACAAATTAACAGCAATATAATTAATCATAATGTGAAACTGTACTTCATTAAAAGATTTTCACCTACACGTTATTAGGCAAATGCACTGGTAATGGAAAACAATGTCAAGCATACAGACATGAAGACAACAAACAACACTTAATTGACACAGCCTTGTTTATCTTTCGGCTGGCTTGCTGTAGCTAGTTGGAGAGACTGGCTGCTGGTGTCCCTCTGTCCCATCGGACATGTAGCTGGTTGGAGAGACTGGCTGCTGGTGTCCCTCTGTCCCATAGGACATGTAGCTGGTTGGAGAGACTGGCTGCTGGTGTCCCTCTGTCCCATAGGACATGTAGCTGGTTGGAGAGACTGGCTGCTGGTGTCCCTCTGTCCCATAGGACATGTAGCTGGTTGGAGAGACTGGCTGCTGGTGTCGCTCTGTAGCATAGGATGTGTAGGTGGGGGCAGAAGAGATGGGAGAGCTCAGTGTGTTCTGTCCCCACAACCTCCCAGGTTGGGAGATTACTCCCATTGGAGGGACTCCATTCGGCATCATGCCACCCGCTCCACTGGTCCATCCCGTCATACCAGGCTGGGAAAGCCAGACGGCTGGGCCCCCCCAGGGGCCATTGGAACTGGGCAAGAGGGTTGGCCGGGGCCCCTGCTGGACCCACGGTACGGAGACGAGTGAGGTGAATGGTGTCACAGCGACTGGCAGACCAGGTAGGGTGGGGAATTTCTGAGGAGCTGATGGAAACAGTGGAAGTCCTTGAGGGAAACAGTGGAGGTCCTTGTGGGAAACAGTGGAGGTCTTTGTCGGAAACAGTGGAGGTCCTTGAGGAAATCAGCAGGTCTGTTAGAAGTGTCAGAACAGACTCCTAGCATTGCTAACAGTGCTAACAGTGCTAACAGTGCTAACACCACTTCCCAGATGTGAAAAATAGAATTAGAGTCTAATGTTGTGCTATCGGTGAAGGCGGTCTAGATAAATGCTTGACCTAAATTATTCCTGAGTCAAAAGTTTAAATGAGACTACGTCACAATGTCAACGATATTGGACTTTTATTATTTCAATGGTGCACACCTTGTTGATTCATGCAAGGATTTTGACTGCTGACGGAGAATATGTCCCTCAGCTCATCCTTGGATGAGATCTGTGGGCACAAAGCACAGGGAGACACACATTCTGTCATGGTTGCTCAAAGTTTGACCCCGGCAGCAAGTCGACAACTGGCTGGTTTGGCAAACGCCTTCCGTTTAAAAATCCTTGTGAAGTTCATTTTGGATGTGTCCATCACCTGCTGTTGTTGGTCTGATGGAGAGGCAGGAATTGGACTGAACTGGTCCATATCATCAAGGGCCTTAAAAAGAGAAGTTAACAGTGTCCGAAAATAATTTCTGTCTCATGTTGGCAGTTGAGAAAATGTACAAGCAGCTGGATTTCTTTAATCTGCAATAAAAAGCCTCACCTTAGGAGAAGCAAGCTTCTCATCAAATAGCAGTAAGGCAGAAGAATTCTAAGAGAAAAGAATATTGACAAGCAAGGGATTGTTATCAAAAGACCACATGACTGTAATAACCTCTCCACGTATATGCCCAATACACCTGAACATCAGAAGTGCCAATACAAAGAAAAATATTGTGAAGAAGTGCTGTACTGTTTGTCTCATCCTTACTGCTAATGAATTATTGACCTCAGTGACTTGGTCTCCTTGTGTTATTGAGCTTTGGCAGACTTCTTTGATGTCGTCAAGAACAGGGTCTGCCTGTTCCGTAAGAAAACAGGAGTCAGTTATAGACTGGATTACACGCAGAGTTGTGGGCGGAAAAAGAATAACTGCTGGCACTGTTTATGCAGATCAGATACACTTCTGAACGTAAAGTATCTGTAACTTCTGAAACTATTAAATTATGGTCTGTTCTGTTCCATGGAAAGCAGGCGTGCTCGTTAGCATTGATATGGTGTACTAACAAGATATCCGTTGGCTGCAAATAGAAAATCCTCTCTGGATCCCTTACCAAATTGGCCATCTTGATGTAGAACAGAACGTGGGTGCCTTCATCATTATAGATGTAGGATAGGGCTCTAGGGTCGTACTCGTCCTTTGTCAGGGAGTGTATGTTCCCAGGTTCATGGGAATGTATCACCAGCTGTATGGTGAACACAATGAGAGCACAGTAAATGTAGCAACCGGACAGAAAGCAATGGAAACATAACGTAGTCGGGAACCAGACAGCGGCCACATGGTGAATGAGGCAGAGGTTGGTCTACCCATAGCGCCCTCTGCTGTCCTAAAAGTAAAAGCATTTATTACATTTTCATGAAGGAGTGTGAAGAGTCACTCACCTCACATGTTTTTTCATCTTTCCTCAACAGAGAGTCTAGAAGGACTCAGTCTAGAAGGACTGGAAGATAGGTGAAGGGGGACAAAGTTGAAAGGGAGTAGGAAGAAGACTGAATGCTGGTCTCCAAAAGGGAGCTGCATTATTTATATGGAGCCAGTAGTCTTTTCACTGGACCAGGAGTGTTTTCACTGGACCAGGAGTATTTCCACTGGACCAGGAGTGTTTCCACTGGACCAGCAGTGTTTCCACTGGATCACAGCTTCCCGAAGCGTCCCCGAAACCGCAAAATAGCAAAAGTCTGTTTTCTCTCGTGACCTTCGTTTCATGATGTATGAAATAATAAAAATAATCAATTCCTTTAAGATCCTTAAAGCAATCTTAAAATTCTCAATAATATAAAGTTGCCCAAAGCATCATCCAGTTAGCTAAAGTAATACATACTAAGTCCATAATCCAGATATTATATATATAAATATCTTCCCACAATCATATTTCTCAATAATATAATCTGAAAGGATATACGTATTTATGGTCTGCTTATTATTGGCCTGACCAAGAGAGTCATTTAAGTCCCCCTACATCCTCTCAGTTTATCTGGATAGATGTGGCTTGGCCCTGGACAGAAAGTTCCCATCTGTCAGAGCCATCCTATCATCTGTGGGACCCTGTGAGGCAGCCATGACAGTTCTGCGGTGAGTGGAAAACCACGAGAGGGAATTGTGTCACGTTTGAGGTAATATCTTGAGGCCAGCGGATATCTGAATTTTAAAATACGACAAAATATCTTACCAAACATAACCTGTAAAAGCTTTTTTATGCAAGCAAAATGTTCAATTATCTAGTTAAAATATTTATCTCTTACACAGGAAGTGAATCATCACCTAACATAAGATGCAAGATATTTAGGTTTGTTTTCCGTGGCTGCAATATGATGTCTGACCTGATAAAGTCCACGCTGAAGCATGTTTAACTACAGTGAGGGAAAAAAGTATTTGATCCCCTGCTGATTTTGTACGTTTGCCCACTGACAAAGAAATGATCAGTCTATGATTACAATGGTAGGTTTATTTGAACAGTGACAGACCGAATAACAAAAACAAAATCCAGAAAAACTTCTAAAATTTCAAAAATGTTATACATTTATTTGCATTTGATCTTTGCAGATCTTTTCCAAGTCATTAAGGTTTCGAGGCTGACGTTTGGCAACTCAAACCTTCAGCCGTCTCCACAGATTTTCTATGGGATTAAGGTCTTGAGACTGGCTAGGCTACTCTAGGACCTTATGCGTCTTCTTGAGCCACATTTTGTTGCCTTGGCCGTATGTTTTGGGTCATTGGCATGCTGGAATATCCATCCACGACCCATTTTCAATGCCCTGGCTGAGGAAAAGAGGTTCTCACCCAAGATTTGACTGTACATGGCCCTGTCCATTGTCCCTTTGATGCAGTGAAGTTGTCCTGTCCCCTTAGCAGAAAAACACCCCCAAAGCATAATGTTTCCACCTCCATGTTTGACGGTGGGGATGGTGTCCTCCAAACATGGCGAGTTGGTCTTGGCCATGGTGGAGAGTTTGGAATCTGATTGATTGATTGCTTCTGTGGACAGGTGTCTTTTATACAGGTAACAAGCTGAGATTAGGAACATTCCCTTTAAGAGTGTGCTCCTAATCTCAGCTCGTTACCTGTATAAAAGACACCTGGGAGCCAGAAATCTTTCTGATTGAGAGGGGATCAAATAATTTCACTCATTAAAATGCTAATACATTTATAAAAAAAAATTACATGCGTTATTCTGGATTTTTATTTTATTTTGTTCTGTCTCTGTCAAATAAACCTACCATTAAAATTATAGACTGATCTTTTCTTTGTCAGTGGGCAAACTTACAAAATCAGCAGGGGATCAAATACTTTTCCCCCTCACTGTACACACGGCAGCCTGGATGACAACGTACAGGTTCTTGCGATAGCAGCCCTGACTTACCCCGGTCCTCTCGTCCAAAATTGTCACCGCGGCAGCAGTCACCTTTAGCCACACCCTTTGCTTATGCCGTCCCTGGTTCCTGGCCGCCACCTCCTGACCCTGTTCACGAGCACACGCATGACCGTGTCGTGATATTAATATCCTCCTAATGTGGGCTTTCTTACAATTGATCTCATGTAGAAAAGTTAAGAACAAGATTCCTTCTGGGTTTGGACGTTGTCAGGAAATCCCGATCTTAGGAAGTCACATTCTGTCAAGGCTTGTGACCATGTGAACAGCTACAGTGCTCGAGGGTTGTCATGATAGTGGCCCTCTGCGCTGTAGAATGAATGCATTGTTTTAGGGAGCCACGCCTATCATGTATTTAATGTGAGAGTATTGATCTGATGAGCTGAGATGATACTGGTAACAACTAAAGAGACAACACGGCTGCGATTTTCAATAGATAATTGAATGTATCTCTCCCTTGCCTCGACCGGATACTTTATTAATATCTTAACCATTATATGACAGGCTAAATTCGTACAACGTGCAGACACGCACCCACACACACACACCCACACACACACCCACACACACACACACACTCGCCACAACTGAGAATAAGCCAAACACTCAGCTGAGCATGTTCCATGTACAGAGTCATTCATGGTAGTTCCTTCAGTCAGTTTCTCTATATCTGAGTTATTAAGTCTAAACTCGCAGTGTTCTCCCATGACACATTCCAAAGGATGACATGAAAATCTTTTTTAGGAAACGTCTGAGACACAACTTGACCCATATGGTCCCAGCCTGTTATTCTATTCACATGACACATCGAACATTACAAGACGGGGCCTCATCTTGACAAGTGAAGTAATTTGGTGAGGGGACACTTTCCCACAAGCTGCTCTACCTTGAGTTTCATCATGGAGTCCAAGCATGTCTTTTCTCCCTGGGCCACTGGGACGAAGTCCATGCCAATCAACTTGGCCTTGTAGCGAACCCCGTCCCCTTGGAAACGACAAGTCACATCACATGGCGGGTTGGTCACAGAGGTTCCTGAGAACGTTGGGAATATGTTAGACATGACTGAGGCGACCTGACCACATGGTCAAGGGACAACCCAGCAAGACATCCGCGGTGTTGCGGTCGGTGCTGAGGGAACATGGCTCATCAAACGGAGAGTTACGGGCTGAATCGTGTGGCCTGACCATCAGTGTTTTATTATCATGTTTCTTGGAATGGCAGTTCTGTTTATGGGTGCTGGAGTGGATTTTGGACAAAGGTTGGATTTTTAACAGCATCAATGAAATTATGTAAGACATTTAAGCCCTGTTACTGCTGATGATACATTGTACATTTACAGTATCTTTTATGATGCAGTAATTTAGAAAATGTAACATTTAATCCTCAGAGAAATGTGTAACAGCATCAATCAAAGATACATCTTAAAAGAATATCTCAAAGAAGACATCCCAGTCTTATTCCCTGGGTCCCAGTATAGCTTAGTCTTCACTAGCACTGACTGTGCTTAAAACTTCTGCTTTGAGGAAAGATTTCGTACTTCTACTGTAATACACACTACGATTGTCCTGTCTAGCTGTCCTAAGATAAACTTTCACATAAACTTGTCACAAATGTTTCACCCCGCCATATAATTCTTAGTATACTGGTACACAGGGGTGTAGAATTAGGGGGGGGGGCGGAGGTTCATGACCCCCCACCCCCCATGCCCTAGACAGGTCAGTGTGACCCTCCATGGGATGCGTAGACCCTGACCCCCCAGTATACAGTACAAACCTACGCCGTTGACCATACTCTTGCCAAGATAACAGCACTGAATCCTCTCCTATAATGTTTGATGAGGAGACAGAACACAGCAAGGTATCTATTCATTCATGCAGAATCTCTCCAGAGTACACGCCTCCATGGGGCCCCCCAGAATAACTGGCACCCCTTTGGAAAGATGAGCAACAAACGCTGGGAATGAATTTCTCTTCAGCACACTCCCTCCACTGCCTTTCCCACTTCCTCTAAGGTTTCAATAAAAGCATAACCTCCCCCGAAAATACATGTTATTGGAGGATTCTTGGTTATCTGTTATTTATTCCCCACAGACTCTGAGAGTATTAAAAACAGGATATCTGCAAAATCTGGAAATTCTAGGTTACTTTTCAGTTATTGAACTAAAAAATCTGAAGTTACTTTGCAGCCCTTATTTTAAGTTGAGCGTCAGTTTCTCAAACTCATGGATTTAGTTTGGAGCCAATTTTTATCTGTGCCCCAGATAGAGACCCTCAAAAGACCAGCAGTTTATTTATTTTGAGAAAACAACTTACAGAGTATTTCCTCTGGTAAATGACTTTCCAGGGTAAACAATACATTAATTTGGGCAGCGGTACTGTAGATGGGACCCAGGCTCACCTCTCTTGCTGGAGGACTGCCAGCCAGTCTTGAGAGGATTTTGGCTCGCTGCTGGACAGCTTGCAGCTGCCTTGCCAGACTCTTGGTCCGTCTCCATAATGATGTGCTGCTCGCTACTGTTTACCAATCTAATGGGAATAGAGACATCACTAGCATGGTAAGCTCAATCTGCTTATAGGTCACACTGGTGCATTTTCAGAGGAAAACCTGCACTGCAGAAAGTGTATAGTTCTGCTAATAAATATTTATTCAAAATTTATTTTACATGCCGTTAACAAATGTTACACACACATTTTTTAACGAATAATGTAACAATGCAAATCCCTTTCATGTGCGAGCCTTGAGCAAGACATACAACTCACCTGTTGAATATGTCACTCCTGTCTGCTCTTTGCCTCATCTCGAGCCTCAGAGCCGCGTGAAATGTCTTGGAGACAAAGGTCAGGAAATGGCTCTCTAGTGATATATTAACATCAGCTTACATAAAAAAATAAAAATATGCTAATTCGTCGACAGAGTTGCTACTGTTGATTCCCATCCAAGGTGATAATGATATCAATAATAAAAAAGAAACAACCAAAAGATAAGATATGCTAAACTGGTGTAGCAACGCGACAATTTTACCACATGTTACATAGATTAAAACTGACAGGTAGCCAGCTGAAAGCCCAGGGGAATAGATTCAGCGACAATTATACTGACGTGTAGCATATATAGCATTAACTAAAGTTATGGTGGTACATCAGAATAGGGGTTTGGTTAAAGCAGGAATCAGAAGTTGACCCCATATTCACAAAAAGTAGAGTACAACAAGTGGACGTTTTGGGTTCTGTTTGGAGAAAACAGCTTTTTAGGCATTTATAAGTTATATTCTACAATAATCAATAGATGTATATAATTTAGAGGCCCAGAATGTTTTGATAACAACTTCAGTTTGCTCTTTTAGGGTTAGAATTGTCATGTTTAATCAGAGAAGCATTTTCCACTTCTGGCTTGGCACCTCGACCTCAATAACAAGATAGCGACAGCTCAGCAAAAAGAAGATCTGTTAACGTGTCCTTCCTTGAACTGTTCAACACATTTTGAAGCACATTTTATTGCAACCAGTTAAAATTCTGTGTTACCAAATGGAAGAGGGACATTTTCGCCAAGCAACCCTAAATGGGGTATTAAAAATAATCTCACTTCCTGTACTACACCATGCAATTTCAAGTGATATCATTAATGTCACCCCATGAGGAGTTTTTATCTTCTTTTTGTTGTACAGGAAGTCTTAAGACAAAAACCATTTTAAAAAATAAAAGAAAAAAAAAAAAAATTTAATTACGCAATGGCAGTTTGTTGAATCTTAAAGTTTAAAGAAAGCTTAGATGGAGTTTACTTAGTGCTTTTTGAAAAACTCTCCAAAATTAAAGAGAAAAACAAACAAACATTGGAAACCAATTTAAAGTGAAGTGTATCTGGCAGAGTGAATGAGTTGACCAGAGGATATACACATGCTTTACACTTGTATTCAGTAACAATGCAATTTCCTTAGAATCTGAGAATTTCCTTGGATCTGGGAAGAACCCAATAAGATCAATATTAGCCCATTTGGCTTCAAATGGAACCTGTACAACTTATTTTACCAAAATGCACAAATAAGGGTGTTTTAATACACAAAATGTGACATCATAATGATTAATATGATCGATCCCAATATTTCTCAATAACCAGGTCGGTGGCTTGTGGTTAGTGTCTACATGAGATCGAAAGGTCTGCTTTTCTATCCCTAGCCAAACCAAACCAAAGACTGTAAAAATCTAACTTTTACTTGGAATTTAGGACTCAGAGACCAGCTTCCCTTCTAAAGGGTGTGGTGGTATGTTTAATATGCCTCAGGAAATGCATGACTTCTGCTTCTCTGAGCGATTCTAGGTAATTACTGCCAAGTCTTGTGCAAGGCTAGCAAACACTGAATGTTTCTCAATGAAGGCATTCACATGTTCATCTGTTATATACCTGTCCTCTTAAAGCTCGCTCAGCACTATTAGCCCGGTGACAAGGTTAATGCATAATGTGTCAGAAAATTAATAGTGTGTTACTCTGCATATGCTGCTTTTTGCAAAGGTGAAAGATTTATTCTCAGGAATTCGTTTAGAATACCTTTACCATCACTTCAGCATCCCTTTACCATCACTTCAGCATCCCTTTACCATCACTTCAGCATCCCTTTACCATCACTTCAGCATCCCTTTACCATCACTTCAGCATCCCTTTACCATCACTTCAGCATCCCTTTACCATCACTTCAGCATCCCTTTACCATCACTTTAGCATCCCTTTACCATCACTTTAGTATCCAATAGGTTAATATTACTACACCTGATTTTTACTTGATTTTTTAATTATGCATCAACAGATTGACATTAATTTTAAAGACCACACTTAACAAAGATTCTGGTAATTCTGATGATATGTAACTTTGCAACTCAACGCACAACTCAATTAATTGAGTTACTGTACACAGTTCCAACACAGTTCCAACACAGTTCCCAAACAGTTCCAACACTATCATCACTATTGTCTACCCAGCATAACACTGGTGCATCTCCCAGCCATCGTAGACCTCCAGCACAAGCGGTGTCTGTATAAGGCGCGTGGCATCATCAGGGACCCTTCACGTCCATGCCACAAACTGTTTGTTCTCCTACCAACAGGCAGGCGGTACAGGTCTCTTCGTTACTGCACCAGCAGGCTCAGGAACAGTATCTTTCCATTTCCTGCAAACCTGCTGAACTCTGTGACCCATCACTTACGATACCCACCCACCGCTTAGTACTGCCTCTCTGGGACCTTGTTGCACTACTCTCTTGTACTACTGGACTCTGAAACTGCTTTGCATAGTCTGATAAGTTATCACATAGTCTGATAAGGTAACACATAGTCTGATAAGGTAACACATAGTCTGATAAGGTAACACATAGTCTGATAAGTTACCACATAGTCTGATAAGGTAACACAGTCTGATAAGGTAACACATAGTCTGATAAGGTAACACATAGTCTGATAAGGTAACACATAGTCTGATAAGGTAACACATAGTCTGATAAGGTAACACATAGTCTGATAAGGTAACACTTCTGGTATGCCAACTGCATTTTGTTGTACTGTACTTGTACTTGTTCAATGACAATAAAGTTGAATCTAGTCTAATGTAATCTAATTAGGGGAACAAGAGTAAATATCAATGATAAGGCTGTCTTGAATTTATTGTTCTTCGTACGCGTGCAACTCTCGCACTCAGGGGGGGCAGGGTCAAGCTAGAGTGACTACAGCATCAGAGGGTGACATTGAGCCCCCCCCCACTCCCACCGCGAATAAAGCAATTTGATAACATTTTGGGAAAATTGCAATTACCTATGTGAAAAATACCAAAATAGGGAAACCCAAGCTGAAAGTAGTCAGGATCGTGGCTGTGTTTAATTCAGCTGTGTTGAATTCACCGACCCGAGGAAATGCCGGACTAACATCCGTCATTTTTCCACACACATATGATGACCACCACTGTCAAAAGTTGTCTTTACAAGATCCAGTCCAGACAGGCATTTTGTTTTAACGTTCTAATACCGAAAAATGTCAATGCTATACCATACACAGCCACCCAGGTAACGAATGACCAAACAATCCATCTGCAAAGCACCGCACTTAAACCAGCCTACAGAGAGGAAGTGGCGAAGTGGCGAAGAGGTGAAGCAATAGGGGGAAATCTGCTCCCACTGGTGAAACACTGGTGAAACACTGGTGATTCACTTGTGGTTTGCTGGCAAAGTGGTTTAATTTCTGCGACAGCGTTGTCAGTCTTCACTTCTGTTTTGATCCCCTGTCGACCGCACATTGACAGCGTAAAACAAACCCGTGTACAGGTACAGACGCTGTGTGTGATGATGTGACAAATTACAGGCGCAGAAAAAGCCCACTCCAAGATACAGTTGAAACAATTCTTGGAGTTGTGTGTGTGTGTGGGGGGGGGGGGGGGGGGGGGGGGGGCAACTTTGGTCAGGTTTTTGACCCAGAGGGAGACATCTGAAGGGGACAATAAGCAGACCAGAGTTCCCTTTCACTTGACCAGACCATTTCTTTGCCAGTAAGACATCTTTCTCTGAGCAATAATAGATTAAAGTTGCCCAATACTACAGGTAAAATATGAAATAATGAACTAAGTTTTTTACACAGACATTCTTTCTGTAAAATCGATAAAATATTATCCTGAATAGCCTAAACAATTATCAAGTGAATTAGTGTTGAGTATAATTAGTGTTTGATGGGGGTCTCAGCATGAAATCTTTTCACTGAGAGGCTCATCAATCCCTAACAATATTAACTTATTTTTAACATGTTCATTCAGTCAGTTAGTGTTTATTGTCAATGTATTGGTTTCAAATTGATGGCAGTTGAGAAAGTCAATTCTTTCAAAAGCATTTTAAAATGAGGTTAATATTGATCATGTTTTTTTCATTGGCTAATTTTCTATCGAACCACATACCGGTAATCTATCTAGAAATCCCTAGACAATACGACACTGACGTTTATAAGCAAACTTTAATATAAAACATGAGTAATTTATATAAAACTTAAAACGTCTCATATAAATTACTCATGTTTTTGTACATGGACATATATTTACTGTGAATTGTTGCTCTTTGGGGTTTCAGGCTAGGTATCTGTAAAGGAACCTTGCATCAACTGCTGGTGTAAAGAGGGCTTTAAAAACCTTCCTTTAATTGATTGATTGAAGTATTGATATTACTGAAGATATTGGTAACTTTAGTAAAATTACAAACAGCCTTGCAGCCCTAACGCAGATCAGGACTGAGAACGATTCAGATCGACCCACATTATTGCATCCAGTATTCACATCCATCGCTTGTCCTTGAACATGCCCTGTCAGTAGGGTGAGCAGTACTAAAGGAGTTGAGTGATATGCCTAGGCCAGCTCGTTCTGTGTATTTCTGATATAAACTGTATATAGGAGTAGATTTGTTGTCATTAAACAAAGTCGGTTGTGCGCCAGGAAAGCTGTCCCTCTCAGAGCTGTTGTGTTCTGTCCTAAGTGTTTAAGACATTCCGCCTTTGTCATGGGCCCCCATCTATAAACAAGAGGAGCCGTCCAGTAATGGAGGGGTGGGAGACGCCACTAAGTGCAGTGGCATCGTTTACGTTTTCTCTTTCCATCATAGGTGTCACTTCGCAACCATTTACAGTCATATTTGGTAGAGGTGCGCAGCTGTGCTTTGTGTACACGGTGTTCGTGTTCTTTGGGAATGACCATGACAAACTAAGCTGCGTGTGACATAGAGTTTGTGGTTGTAATGGATAGTTTATTATAATTCAAGGTATTTATACAACGTGAAAGTGATGACAGGGTATTGTTAAAACCAAGAAAACAATTCCACTGACGTTTTTTTACGAGCTAAATTGCCGTCACACAAAATCCTATATAACGCTTTTTCAGTGTTTTGTTCCAAATCTGATTTGGGGTACAAAATATCAACAGCCTAATGATGCTATTTCCGGTTAAGTATGAAGGATTTCTTTCACTCGACTATCTCACTAACAGGTGAGAATCGTACCCACTCGCGCGTGAACGCGCACACTTTATTGCTCATTGCTGCGACTTGCTTGCTTGTCGTGATGTTGCTCTTCACTCCGTTGTTAATGCGCTTTCACTGATGTAAGTAGCATCAATACTTTATTGGTGACCTTAAATACAACAGTGAAAATTACAACGGTTTCTGCATTTCTTAATGAATAAAATCGATGTTTGTTCGGGGGGAATCATTCCCATTCGTGATGTGTGCAGTTTATTCTTTCTAGTATATTAGTGTATATTAGTTTAAGTCGCAGCAATGTAGAACAGTGTGCGCTTCCTCGCGAAGGGAGTTAGGATTCTGGCAGGGGTCGGTTTTCGACCCACACCCCTCCAAGCGGAGATTACGCACGCTTGGTGACGTTGGCGACAATTTATAGGGCATAAATGATGGGGTTCGTTCTTGCGATACGTTCCATCCGCCGTCTGGATTTTGCTGTAGAGAAGTTAATATCAACACAGATGCCCTACTGGGTATGATACATTTGGACCAACTTGCTGTGCGTCAAGAGTTCATATTCAGGTGTCCATAAGCGAGCTGTTGGGATGGTTGCATGCCATTTATTTTATTGAGCGTCACCACACAATATGGATTTTACAACATAAAACATTACATATTTGGAAATATGTACTTGAATTTGAATAGACTTTGCTGAAGTTCGGAAAATTAAAAAGGAAGATCGTTCTGCACTTTGGAGAGCCTTTTTTTATTTTTTTATTTTTAGCGAAAACCATGAACGATACGAGTTATTTCCCTTCACACAATGTGTCTGAAAAGTCAGCTGCAGCCATGGCTGTACCTGTGTTAATGTTCGCTGGGGGGGTGATAGGAAATATAACGGCAATAGCAGCTCTTTCTGGATCTAACCAAGGGCGCAAATCGTCTGCCTTCTTCGCCTTAGTTTGCGGTTTGGCTGTCACGGATCTTCTTGGGACATGCCTGGCCAGCCCAATCACTATAGCAACTTACCTCGATAGAAATGTGCTGGATGACCGTAATCTTTGTGAATTCCATTCCTTTTTGTTGCTGTTCTTTGGAGTGGCTGGACTAAGTATTATATTCGCGATGTCTGGAGAGCGCTACCTCGCTATTTGCTGCCCTTACACATACCAAAGGTGTGGAATTGACAAGTATTTCGCTCGCAAGTGTTTGTTTTGTATTTATTTTAGCAACATTGTGTTTTGCTGTCTACCGGTGATGGGCATGTCTGAAAGCACGTGTCAACCCTCCCAAACCTGGTGTTTCATCAACTGGAGGGCTAATGAGCTCTTGCCGGCCGCATATTCGTTTTTATATGCCAGTGTGAGTTTTCTGCTGATATTGATGACGATAATCCTCAACTTTGCAGTTTGTGGCACACTATTGATAATGCGCCGCAGGAAAGTCCAAAATCCCGTTACACGAGGCAGCACACGGGCGCGTTGGACTGCGCTTTCCTCGGACGTAGAAGCGCAAATGATGACTGTGCTCATGGTGACCTCGGTTGTGGTGTTAGGTTGCTCCGCGCCGCTAGTGGTAAGACGCGTCTTGTCTTTATTTGATATTTTCGTTTAGTTTGCAAGGGAAGCGGTAAGCCTAAGCCTGACATTTCTTATCTTGTTTTAGGTACGCGTATTTGCTAACCAGATAACACAGAAAGAGAATTCCCAAGCAGATCTGGCGGCTATTCGGATTGCCGCGGTCAACGCCATCCTTGACCCTTGGATCTACATCCTCCTGAGAAGGACTTTGTTCCGTAAGGTTCGGAAATTCTCCAAACGTGTTTACAGCAGTCGAAAAAGCAAGACGCCTTGTTCTCAGTCAGATCATCACCAAGGACTTGCCGCTACCAAGGGGACATTACAAGCAGCCATGCATTCACAAGCTGGCAGCAGCCCAAGCAGCTCTTCACTGTCCGGCAGGAAGGCCCAGTGTCCAGCGTGTTCGATCGATTTCATTGACGATTGATAATTTGCTGCAATCTCAGACATTCACGAGTACTACAGTAACAATAAATATTGCGTTGTGCATTTTTAAATTGTATATAACCCCATGCGCCATAAATATTGTTAACAAATTCACTCTTTCCAAGTCATATGTTAGGAGTGTCCATGAGCTGAGAGGTTTGAATAACGGTTTTGCTTTAGCGTATGGTCCGTTACTTGGTTAAACAAAGCCCCTGTTTAGAAACACTGTAGAGTAGACCCCTCATGGGTAATGGCGCAAATGTAGATAATAGCATCGACAATATTTATATAATTTATATTTAATGTGCTGGATGTACATTATAAAAACGTAACCAGCCTCTGAACTTTGTCATTGGGGTCATGGGAGAAAATGTGACTCAAACCCAGTGAGGTGACTAGTTTCCTGTAGGTTTTCTGTTGACTGGTAACTCCTCATGCAGATTTACCGTAAAATTAGACTGAATGGACTTTCCATATATATGGAATTATTTCTGTAGAGATTTCTACAGAGTATAACCTTCCACATTTTTCTTTGTTTCTTAACATGTTACATTTCAACTCCTGGGTCCGTTAGTAACACATTTCACCACCTCGGTAGAAAAGTAAAATTTTCTGAACAGGCACAATATTAAAAGCCCAAATATGTGGTACCCTTAACCATGAAACAAGGCTAACCCCATGAGCTGACATTTTATCTTTTAAGAGGTCTAGTAGTCCTTCAAAGACTTAAATGTACCCAACAAAGACTTCCAGCAATTGTGCTAAGCTAACCATATTCTCCTGTAAACTTTCTTCAAACTGCACAGAGAGACACAAAATAATGGTATCCATTAATTAATCAGACACGGTTCAAGTAGGAAATTATACCAAATCCATAAACATCCTTTTAATGCTCCGATTTCATTAAAGTAACTCAAAGCACAAATAGCAACTCATAATAAAATGCCATTATTATTAAAACAAGACATTCCTTCATTTCAGTCACCCCCCCCCCCCCCCCCCCCCAAAAAAAAACAAGCATTTTTGCAAATAAAATGGGCAGTTGCACATAGGATCAGGACAAACTGGACCAAGTGTGCAGCGCCACATGATTTCAACGTGTTCCATAGATGCTGAGTATTACAAATGTACCCTTGTAGGGAGGCCATATGTATATGCCAGATGAATGCAAGGGTAATATCTCCACATGTGAACTTCTGACTTGCATGTTCCTTGCCCATATTGTGCAGGAAGCATTGGATAGGCGTAGAAATACTCTAAGTGGTGGTTATTTCCACTTGCAAAGTCATATTGTCCTAATTCAAGCTATTTTCAAATACCCATCCCTCCACTGAGCTTGCTTTTTAATCCTAGACTAGCCTGGATGTGTGCCCATGAAACCTGCCCTCAATGTAAAGGAAAAAATATAATACATAAATTTCACAATGCATTTATTTTTTTGACATTTAAAAAATAGTATTTTCTAAATGTAAGCAGACAAGACTGCACGTTTGCATTTATGTACACTTTTCAGTACCTAGACACCATAAATAAAAATCTATAAACATTGGTTCAGTAAAAATTCAGTTTTTAAAGATCCTGTAGACAAAGAAAACTTAATTTACACAACCTTTTACAAAACAATACCCCCAGCCACCCAAACGCATGTTCCACCTACGACCTTCAAGCGTATGCTGCAATTGAGTCTCTAAAATTCTCATGTTCAAAATGCTACCCATTAGCTTAATGTACACACACCTATTAGGCTTTACATTCATTTGAACATATACATAATCCACGAGATTCCACTCTGTGCTACTGAATGAACAGGACTTAAGACCAACCCCCACTCCCAAAAAATGGTGTTGCACTTGAATTAGATAGCTCCTTTAATTTGGCACCTTGTGTCAGAATGTAAATAATTATATAATTGGTATTTCTGTTAATCAGCAAAAAAAAAATAATAATAATATCCCAAATCTTCGCATGTTGTCACAGTCCAATAGAGTTGAACATGCATTAAATGAAGTTAGATCACACTTTCCTACTGTATGGAAATGTTTTTACTTCAACCGCAACTTTGGTCACATGACCGTCAATCCTGCCAGTTGAAGGGACAACCATTTGTAAGAAACAGCAGTGCACCCCCCCCCCCCCAATAAAAAAGCCCATCTGCCACCAGGACCTAAGAGTGTTTGTGATTGGATGTGATGTGCTGGAGAGGGTGAGCTCACTTTTTTCAGAACACTGCGTTTTTGGTAGGTGCTTGGCAAACTGAACTGGCTGATCAATCGGGACCCGAGAGCAACTTTAAAATGCTTGAATGTGCTGGGGAACAAAAATAATGTAAACTATAAATAGAAATGTTATATTCAACAAAGACAACATTTAGGTTAATGGGGTGGGTAACATTGCTGGTCTAGAGCTGGAGGATATATGGTAACAAAAATTCCCACACCCACGAGTCCATCTCTGACACACATTGTATTGATTTATGAACAACTTAAAAGGAACCTTCCAAGCATTTTCTTCCTCAGAATCACAGTCCAGATCTCATTCAGAACATTGAGGACTGTGAAAACAGCTCCCGCAGGCATTCTGTTGAGCTCAAAAGCTTGTTTATTTCCCCTCCAAAACATGACTCCTCCGTAGTTTAAAAAAACAACACATCTGTAAAGAGCATTCGGGTGGATTTCCTGATCTCAGCTCATCCCAACCCCAGCACAGGGAATTTTAAAAAGTAGGCATTCCTACATGAAACAAGAGCATTTCTGTCAGCCCCAGAAATGCTCTGGGGCATTTACCGCTCCAACCCACAGCCTATAAGGGTTTAATGGTGGGCGCCCGCAATGACCCCTGGCTGCAGAGCGATAACAAGCCTTATCAAATATAATTGAATAAACAGAATCACCTTTATTTGTCAAGGTAACCCCCCCCCCCACTCACTCACTCACTCACAAGGGTCTGTCAGCGATAAACAACATACACAACAGGACACAATACAATGAGGACACGAATCTCCGGATTGAGGGCAGATTCATGTGTTGTGTTATCTGGTGAATATCAGGGGAAGAACCAAGTCCCCACAGTCCCGAAGACACCGCGGTGGCCTTTCCCAGTGTTTTGGCACAAGAGAACTTAATTTCACAAAACAAACCTTTTATTTTCCTTTTCTCAACGTGTCCCCATTTTTCCAATTGATGCAAATTAACAAGCAAAAACAAACACATGGGGCAGAAACTCTTGGGGAGGGGCTCAAGTGGACGCAATCGCCCCCCTCCCCCCGGGAGATGGAAAGTGTCCAGTGCAAACACAGACTGAGGACCGGTACGTTCAGTGACTCGTGTTGTACAGCCGGCACTGTATGATCGAGGACACACACGACAGGCAGTTAGTCTGCACCTGCTAAAGGTGTGCGTGTCTGCCTAATTTCACATTTTGCTGTGTTATGCCCACTGTGGCCGTGTACTAGTCCTGTTATTGGTTGAGAGCTGGTGCCCTTTGCCTTTCCAACGGCTGATAAATGGCTGCTTGTGACAGGCGGGACCAGCTGTTGTAGGCACAAACCAGCGGGGCTGGGAACAGACAACGCACACACCCGTCAAAGTGTTTTTCGTTTGCTAATGTTCTTCCATTAACGCAATCCCGCTAACCACCCGCTGCGTCCAGAAAAACACGCCGGGGAACATTCCTTTAACCAGTTTAAGTGCCCCACATCTGTCTTTAAAAACGTCTGAGGCTCCCTGTGGCTGCATGACTCCGAAGCAGGGGGGGACTGCTGTTCCTCGATCACAACAAGATGATTTAAGATTGAATACAGAAAATGAGATGAGAACAGAAAAGGAGAGTTCTTCGCAGTGCCTGATCAAAGGAGCTATGACTCATAAAACCCGGTCCAACACAGTTAACAGAATCTCTCATCCCCCATGTTACACAGCTACCCAAAATCAGATATTCCATCGATTAAAATGACAAATGTAAATATAGAAAGAGAATGAGTGATTCTATTTTGTATCTTTAGCCGTGTGTTCATGCCATGCCTCCACAACTACTTAGTGAAACCAGGATCTCTTCTGGGCAAATCTTTTTCACATGTAGACGGTCAAATGCAGCCATACTTGGCAAAACACAAAAACTTTCTGAAAACTTCAATGATAAAACTGTCTGTCAGTTTAACCAACACAAACCTGATTAACAAGGCATGAGGGCATGATAATTTATGCAAAAGATGTACTTTGATATATGTACACTAAAAAGTATATTCTATTTATTTGGACCGTTGAAGCTACAGTAACAAGTATTCCCACATTAGCAAGCTCCCACAGTAAAAGGAATACAGCAACATTCCTTCATCAGCAGGCAGACAAAAACAACTCACAGGCAGTTCTGTCCAGTGTCACCATTTGTCAGATAAATCTACGGTCCAAGCCATCCGTTGTGTAGACCCAATAGTATGTCGCAGTCACAAATAATTGGAAAGATCGACACCAATACAAGTTATGAAATTAGATATTGACCCTCATTTGGGACCGAGACACAAAGCTGGACCTCTAACGGTCAACGTGGACATAAACCTCTGACAAATACAGACATACTGAAATAAACCATTCAATTGTTCATACAAAAAAAGGAATACAACACAAGAAGGCGAAGATAATGTTAGAGAACATGTTCAGGACAAAACATTGACCAGCCCATGATTGATACTTCCCTCTTCTAGCGATGCACTTGCCTTTCTGTTCTGCCGGAGGAGTTTAGGAAAGCTACAGGAAATTGACAGAAAATGTCCGAGCCGCTCATCCCCGGGCCTAAACCACATAATGGGGGCCGGAGGAGCTGTAGTTCATTGTGTAGGCCTGCCGGCTGTACTGAAAGTGGTCGGTAAGCACGCTGCTTCGACCGTACTGAATGTCTGAACCGTGGGGGAGAGCCACCGAGCCATTGGGCTGTTCCTTGCCCAGTCCCAAATTGTCAAAAGACACCATGTCCTGCTTGGAGGAGGGCAGCAGTTTCTTCTTCGCTTCCTTGTTGGCATCATATTTTGCCTGTTGGTGGCAAAAGGCAATAGTTAGACGTTACACTCACAAGTTAAAGCTGATATAGATTATTTACACACAGAGTTCACAAAGTTAAATATTGCTGTTGTGTGCATTTTGCTCAGTGGGTATGATAGTGCCATTACAGATGAAGTTATGTTCACATTCACTTCAGAGTGATTGTCAATGTTTAACATATTTCCCTAAATGTTTTTTACATGCAGAGAGAAGCTGAGAGTCTTTTGTAGTTGAGCCCTTTGTTACAGCAATTAAAACATAATTTATTTTGTTCTGTTTGTGACAGTGGTTTATGGTCAGTAGACTTGAAGCAGTACGCTATATATTAAAAGTAAAGTATGGCAAAAAAATGGGGTCTTTTAAACCTAGCGAGTCCAGACTAGAATACAGTTACAGCCGCTAGGTGAGAAGAGTAGCGGTTCATGTTAAATCGGCACATCAGACGCAGAGCTTTAATGGGTGCGTGGCCCCCAAGAAGTTAATCTTATGGTTGAAAGTATTATATCAAGCAAAATATAATTATATTAAGATATTATTTAGTTGACATCAATATTTTGTATGATTCCATAATGCATTTGTATGATGGACCAATCTGGGACCGTGGGAGTGCAGCCAACATAGCAAGATGGGACAGTTCCCCCCTTAATTGTGCTATTTTTAATGACAGTGTGTGGTTTTATGTTAAGGTGATTGGGCCTAAATTGTCAGCTAATCTGGCATCCCTGGGTATAACGCTGGATTCTGTAGGCTTGTTTCCTAAGGACCTGAACAGTATAAAATAAAGTAACAAAACATAAAAATGGAACGTAGATATGTCTGCCACTCAAAGGAAAGAAAAGCAATACATTTTTTAAATGAAATATAATGATATGTGCCCTTGAGAAACGTCTTTAGTAAAATTGTGGAGCGACAGAAGCAAAATTGATAGATCTGATGTTACACTGACAGTTTATAGCGAAAACGGATTACAGTTATGATCCAGGTCCCAAATCAGCTAGCAGCAAAGTTTTATAACTGCAGGTATGCTTTGTTGTAGCCTAATAATGTACATACATTTTGTTGGCACCTGAAACGTACGTACATTTTTGGGAGAATAGTATTAAATATTTACATTATCTTTTAGTTGGGAAATCTGGTTGCATGGGTTAGGGTTACTTTTGCAATAGGGGGTGGTTGGAGGGGGGGCCTCCGCGGCTAAGGTTCACCCCCATGGGAGAGAAAGCTAATCTCTACCACTGCTGCACATACAGTAATGTCACAGAAGATCATGTCAGGATTCACAAAATACCATGCAATACAACTGTGAACTACCAAACAGCCCTCCATAAGGCCACGGGCAAATGACCTAAACCAACAACCATTACAAATCCTGTTCTGATGCCAGCACAATGAGACAAACATGCATTGGCCACAAAAATCCAGACTACCAATCCAGACTACCAATCCAGACTACCAATTCCGAGCAATAGCTAAAATCCAAGTTAGCAGGACTCGCTACCATCAGGCAGTAGCAGGTCAAAGACAAGAACATGAACATTCTGCTTCCGAACACACTCTCAGAAGCAAAATTGTCAGCTGGTAGAATTTGTATACAAAAGTGAAAACTTTGCATTGTAGCTTGGTGTTTAGTATTTAATACAATAAGTAAAATAGTACTACATACAGATACATACAAATGCTAAACTAAATCGAATTCGCTAGTGATTTAAAAATGTCTGACTTCTGAACAGTAAGCAACTTTTCCATGGTGATACGGCAATAAACAGGACTTTCCAAACACTAACCAATCAAATGAAGTCAAATCTCACCCAGTGAAAAAGACTACTCTACCAGGGCGAAATGAATCAAACAGCCTTAAAGTGTTTCCCAATCCGTGCGACCTCTCTAAGCCAACGGGACCTCGTTAACGAGGACAGGATTTAGAAGAGGAATCGTCTCAAACAGCGCCGCACGCTGAACACGCAAAACGGCGAAGTAGCTAAAAGGGCAGAGCAGAAGCGGCCTGCGGTCAGAGGTGGTCACCTTGTTGTACAGGAAGACACCAACTATGGCGGTCATCATGCCCATGATGTTGGTGGAGCTGACAGGGTTGCGCAACATCAGGAGCGATATGCTGATGACCATGATCCTCTTGGTGGCGTTGGCCACTGCGTAGCTCAGCGGGCTGACCAGGTTGAGGACGCTGAAGGCGATGACGTTCTGGGCAAAGTTACAGAAGCCGCTGACCAACAGGAGGAGGATGGTGCTGGTCCACTCCGACACGCCCGTCTGAGGGGGGGGCAGAGAACGATCACTCACTCCCAACAGAAGGGGATTTAACGGCGCCATTAAAAAAAATAACCCACGCCCTTGGAAACTCACAAAGTCCCCCTCGACCAAGAAGGAGGAGAGGTCCACCAGAACCCACGTGGGCACCATGAAGAACACGGCGTTGAAGCCCAGGATGTTGAGGAGTCGCAGGTGATGGATCCTGGTGTCCCGGAGTACCTGAAAACAAAGGGTCACTCAAGGGTCATTTCACTCCTCAGACACGCCGTCGCTGAGAACAGGCCGCAAATACGTCCACAATGCACTGTACAGGCCTCGACTTTGACAGCGTTGTCATTCTATGTGCATTATGATGGACGTCTACTATAACAACACTGTAATACTGCAGTCTTGACTGAACCAGATTACATTCCTACAAGGGCAAACCAGTAATTTATAACTATGTTTTATGGGGTCATTTTAGTGACAGTGAGTGAGTGGGGTAAATAAAATAAAAAGATTAGACTGCCAGACCACCCTAGGCAACAAAATACAGCCCCCAATTAAAAGGAATACCAGCCAGAGTAACAACCCATTCTACAACCTGGTCACTCACAGGTCCTCAGAAATTCAAAACGTGCTCTTCTGCTTTGCATATCTATCCACCAAATGAACTGTAAATGACTGCCGGTCAGTTTGGAGCGTGTGCAGATGGTTAGAACGTACCTTTTTGGAGAAGATGTTTTGCAGGGAGAAGCAGAGTGTGGCAGCCAGGGCGCTGACTAACCCAGACACGTCAAAGGACAACTCGGTCATGGTGGCCAGAAGCACTCCTCCAATGATGGGGATGAGAGACATGTACACCTAAGACCAGGAGAAAGTTGGCACCGGGAAAAACCTGAATGAAATGTGTTCTGATCCCGGAGAAATGTATAGCTGAAATGATTGCAAACCAACATGCAGCGTATGCTACACAGCTTGGTCAGTGTGCCACACTACAGCCCCTGAAATATTAACAGACACGCTTGGCTGTTTTCCTGCTACCCGGAGACAAAGGCACAAGGCTGACGACAGGAACACCAGCCAACAGACACACTCAAGTTGTGACACATCAACACAACTCGGACCGAAGCTTCCGGAACCAACTACATACACAGTCGGAGTGTTACTCACTTTTGTTGTCTGTTTCTCCTTCATGATAATCCTGGACAGCAGCACAACCCATATTGGCATTGTGGCTTTGACTGTGGGGCGAAAAGAAACAAAAAGAGGGTAAGACTGGAAGACGGATGAAAGGATCCTGCCCGGGGACTGAGCTGAGAACTCTGGGCCCAAGGTGGACCGCCATTGTTCACAGAGGGGAAGGATATAGCTTCTGAGGTACACTGGACTGATGACGCAAGGGCCCACACGCCTACAGGTCAGGTTTCATTTTGTCTGGTGTCACAGACACACCTCATGTCAACACAAAACGTGGCACCGGAACGTTGCGTCACTACAGGTATTACAGGTATTAATGAACCTGCGTTATCAGCCCCCACCTTTCGTCACACGAGTTAGCTACACTACGCGAGCGTGCGAGCTACATCCCATAATGAGGTGTCTACTGCTTAGCCAGCCAATGTGGATGTCAACTGCATGATATGCAGGGACTAGGGTGAAATTCCAATCACCCAAAAGTCAGCGTCACTCGCACAAAACACTCCGGGGATCCCCAAAAAGCAGGGATGAGGCAATACCTCATTGTATTCTTATTTTCGTGGATGATAAGACAGGATGGTGCTCTAGGCCCTCCACCCATGCTTCCAGTCCCCAAAAGTGTGATGACATAACTACATACTTGCCACACTGAAATTTCCAACAACACACCAGATGAGGGTCTGGGCACACCAAGGCATGTGTTGCACTCAGGGACATATTCAGTTTCGCACACCCTGTTGTAGGCTTGGCTGTGCTGTACAACCCCAAGGACACCCCTCAAGTGGCATGTCACAGCTCCAGTGGTTTTGGCTAAAGGTTGTCTGGGGCATCTCACTCGCTGAGCACAAGTACGTTGCACTTTGACTGCCCTGTTGTGTGCCCATTGATTTGACAGAACATCCTCTGTGGTGATGGCAATAAATAAACTGAAAAAGGAGTTGCCCTGGGGAAAAAATCCTAAATAATTTTAGAAGAATATGATTTATTAAAAGGCAACCATCTATTGAAACCAGCAATCAAAATGTTATTGTCAACATGGACTTCATTTAAACCTTTATATTCACATAGTTAATAAACCAGAAGACAAATTCAAGACACTGATGCATGAAATGGTTAATTAAATTGGCTCCTATAATGTATGATGGCCATTATAACACAGATGTTTGGACAGTACATTATTCGTGTTTTCTTTAGTTTAACTTGTGAACAGATCCTTATTTGTTTTTCCTCAGGGCACAATATAAAAAAACGATACCAGGCTCAAAGGTCTAACCATTTATGAAATTACTGATCTCCGGTCCAACCACAATAACCAGCCACTGAATGAGACAACTGTGTACAGTACACGTTTCTAATCGAGTCACTGGCTAGATGGGCCCCTCCCCCAAACAAAAAGGTATCCAAACCTGCTTCGTTTAAGTTAGCAGTAAGGAGAGACGCAATACACTCGGTAACCGTGTGTAATGTCATCAACAGGCCCATGTGAAGAACGCCTGAAGTTCATACGAATTGTCTAGCACAATATACCCGTTGAGGATTGTTGCTAGCTAACATACATAGTTTGAATGCCATGCATTGAATCTGAGCCAGCCAGCCCTATTCAGAGAAATGCTTACCAGTGTGTGCGTAGGAAACCGGTACCTTCCATATGCTGAAGTGGGCCGATACAGATGCGAAGTATTTCCCAAAAGCTAAAGGAAGAATATACCATTTATAGTATTTAGTTGGTACTTCTGTTTTGGGGACTCCCCATGCCCGCAACAACGGTGGTAGGAAGACGACGATTGAGAATATATGAAAGAGAGAAACGGTGACAGGATAAGGGAATCCATTAAGAATAATTTTGTTAACGACGTTTCCTCCCGAACTAACCGTATACCAACAGAAACAGAGTAACGCTATCCGGACCCCTTCCTTGACTGGGGGACGCTCCACCGCAGCCATCTTCCCAGTTTGGAGTCACCGGCGTATGTCTGGCAACAAGGCCTGAAACATTAGCTCTAAGGAAAGCAATGTGAATGAGACGTGGAGACCTCTGAAACACTCAAGAAAAGCTAACTACTTCCGGGTCACCGATTATTTGGACGCCTCCAGAATAAGAGTGACGTCCCTTTATACATAATAAATAGGTAATTGCGGAGTACGTTTTGGAAAATGTGCACCATTTGCAACATGATGTAATAATATTTATCATACTGAAAATTGTCAAAATATGCGGCTTGGGGTTTCTTCTTTGAGACAAGTGCTGTTGCTTCTTGGTTCTAAACTATCTTTAAAAAAGTCCACCAAGTGTGCAGACAGAGGAGCGTTGCAACTTATTTAACTGTCCGTTAAGAGTGGCTAATTTTCTCACAAGCAGTAGTGGACTGTACGCAACTCCCTATACAATTCACCATACATCTCAGTAAGAGTTGGTCAATTCAACTGAAATGCGTTTATACATTCTAGATCCAGCAATGCCCCCTTAGTGCCCCTTATATCAGCTTAATTACAGTCTGAGTTTGTAATGGACTGTACACGATTCCCTGTTTGTTGTGTAATTTTTCTTCTCCTCACACAGTCCTCTTGCCATCACTCTCGTAATGGCTTACTAGATTTTCATTGACCAATCTTTGGTTCTCATATTGACACACCAATAGCAGAGACCAAATGGAAAGCATCAAGACTAAACATTGACAGCTCTCTTACGCCTGCAACAAATGATGTGACCGAACAGATTGACTGACTGAATTATGGAGGCCACAGTAAATCGTAGATTTCAAATATTAGGTATGGGACATTACAAGTGTTATCAGTTGATAGTTTAGATGGTCAACTGCATGTAATAAATACTATATGTGCCAAAGTGATTACTAATCCACTGTTTGTTAATAAGCATTACTTACAATTAAGTATACACCCTCAGTCTTATCTCCAACTGGAAGTCCCTTTAAACAAAGTGTTAAATTGGTTGAATTGCATACTAAATGTTCTGAATTATATTGTTATTTACGGTGTTCCATTGAGTTGAACATGCATGTAGTACCTGGTGAATTTGAAATGGAGAAGTGCTTCTGAGTTCAACGGACACCCCTTTTACAACATACAATGAATTCTGTACAGTCCTAATGCTGTCCAAGTTGGCTGCATAGTGCTATTCTCAAACCAAATATAATGTAGATTTCAGGTGTTTTCTTTAAATATGCTCACACAGATTCATTTCTTTCATTAATGTGACCAGTGCTTTCAGACAGATTAAAGTGATTGATGTTGCCCAATTCAAACAGTTTCTAGAACCACTTCCAGTCACCTTTCATCAGAGAGGTTACAGAAAACTGAAACCACTGCTTACAATTTCTCTTGCCATATGAAATACTTGTAGTGTGATGAACATCACAATCCTCCTCAATGCTAATTGTCCACTCTTTAAAGGATGCCAAAGGAGTGACTGCAGCCACTCTTTTCCAATCTTATACTTGATGGATATGGAAAGGAAAAAATGTTCATGAAATCTAGGCCCCATCTTTAATGATCCATAACATAGAGGGTACAATATGTATGTTTAATGTAAAACTGAAAGAAATATGGATTTAAATGTTTTCTGCAGTTGATTATTTCAACTGATTTAATAATTGTTAAAACTATTATAATTAATAATATTATGTGTAGCATAACTAATCTTTTTCCTTGTATTGTTGTTACAATAATATGTATCTAGTAATCATCTTTCCTAATGCTATAACATCAATAATATTCTAATTTGTGGTATGAAAGTGATTTAATGTCTTGAGGAAACGTTAGTTCAACCTTTTATGCAAATGTTTTACCGTGTTCGTTGGGGGACTTTAATTTTGAATGGAAATCAAGGTCATGGCCTTATTCTTGCTAGGTTTTGACAGAGATATCCTGAGAAGATATGAAACTAAGTCGTACCGTACGACAGTGTTCATGTTGTTAATGGAAGGAGCATTGCATTGTGGGTCATTTTGAGTGTGTACTACTTCAAGGAGTGATTGCCAACAATTATGAGCGATTGCCAACAATTATGAGCAAGCTCAAAAACCCCAAATTACCACGACTTACGTTAGCAAGAAATAGATTATCAATATTTTCCAAGATGCAACATATGTAAGTTGCTCTTTGTAATACTTCCCTTTTTATCGTGACATTCCTTACTTTCCACTCCTTAGTTTTTGGACTGATGATTACCGTAGACACCACGTGACGCAGCATGACTACAGCCTGCAAGAATAAGTCTAGGTTTAAATTAATAGGCTATTCAAGAGACTTCTAAGTACACAACCTCTGGTCATGTTTATTCCTTGGAACCAACCTTTTATTTGAACCCAGGTATTTTCTTGCTGACGTTACAGAAGGTGACGTGGGGGGCACACCACTAAGCTAAGCATTTCTGGAAAGGTCCATGTCAAATCGGATCCGTAGCTCTATAAACGATGCACTTGCGGAGATCTGAGACGATTTCATTCATATAAAATGGTGATCTTACAACTAGCTTATCCGAGGGTAACGTTGATCAGAATCAGAATGATTTATGAAATGTGTCTCAGTTAAACGCTTGAAGTTGTTGGACTCCGGTATAGAGGTATGGCAACTGTAGCATCAGGCTTTCAAGTAAACATTTAGATAGCATTTCGCAAAGGGGACTCTTTGATTTAAACGAGGGAAATTAAGCATTTTTCACCTCACCAGTGCCTTAACAATATTAAAGCACAGGTAAGGTATAGGCAGGCTAATTTGAGACATACGGTCTCAATAGGAATATATTTGCAATAGGCGTCCCGAGGCGCACAGTTCCACTAAAAGGGAGAAACACTCACAATTTGCATTTTTTTTTATTAACACATTCTGTATCAACGTGTTCATCTAAGAGAATTAGGTAGCAAATAAGTAGATATATTCTCTTCTGTATTCAACTGAACACAGGCTTTCTGTACATTCACTAAGGCTCCGTTTAGGGACAACCATTGGTTCCCATAATGCAAACAACATCTAAAGGAATGGTAACAAGTAGATTTCCAGCATATAAACAATTTATTTGTAAGTTTGTCCTCACAGTACAAAATTGCAATGTTGTATTTTACAACCTAGAAATGAGAGGAAAAAAGGCAAAGATAAAGAAAATGCTATTAACTAGCACATTTCCATAATGTGTCATTTTGCAGATTGTTTCCCTGTATATAAGTTGGTGTTCTGTCAAGAACAACTCCAGTTGTGTGGTGGTATGGAATGTTGCTACTGCATTAACAAACCATTTCTGTGAGAAAATATGCAAAACTCTGTTTTACCTTATCTGACAAGCAGAACTGACTGAACAATGACTTAAAAAACAAAAAAAAAAACATAACTAATCAAATAAGAATTAGTCATTAATTAAATGCATACATTATATAAATCACACATTTAATTCTCTATGCCAGCTTGTCCCTGCTTAACAGGCTCCATACTTTAAGTTACTGGGCTCCTTAACTCTGCATTTGGCAGACAATGCATGGACCACCACTGATGCTACAGCCAAGCTGCCTCCCATCAAACACTAATCAGTGATTGCTTTTTGTTGGGCAGCACAAACAGAAAGGCCTCTTATGTCGACTCTGAAAAGGAGTGAGCATGTTTGGCTCTTCTACTGACACTGGCCCTTTTGCACACCAAACTTACCTAACCGCCAAGTAGCGAGCAACAGAAGGTAATATCTACCCCTCTTAATTCAGTAACACTGCTTGTTAAACTCTCAATCTAAGCAGACATATGGCAGGATGTTCAAATTGCTCTCATCCCCATGAGGGTCCAAGGATATGCACTCTGTCCAATCATACCAGTTGTCCTTGGTGTCATAGCAACCGTTCACCCCAGGCCAGTGCTCTTTGTGCATTCTGTCGAGGTCCTTGTTAGTGACTTCTCGACTCACCCCAGGTAAGTCTGTGCCAGGGATATTTGGTGCCAGCACGTGTGTTTTTCTGGCCTCTTTGATATGATGTTCCTCATGTTTCAAGTACTCGGACATGAAGAAGTGTGCTCCCGAGGTTTGCGCTCCGGACGACGTGAGCACATTGCTTTGACGGTTAAGGTACGACTGGATGATTTCGTTCCTTGACAGCTCTTTCCAGTTGGTCTGTTGGAAGGGACTGGGAGTCACAGGGGGATTCTGTGCACACTGGTTCTGCTTAAGCAGCTCTGTCCTAGGGGGCTCGGAGGTGACCGGTACCACCATAGCATCCCGTTCTGGGTAAGACTCTCTGTGGGTCGAGGGTTTGATCTGTCCTGTTACAGGGTCAAACGTAAGTCTGCGGTCTTTTAACCTGCATGGCTTTGTGCTCTCGTCCGTCGGAAGCCCACCCAAGTTCACAGTATAGTCTCTGGACCTGTATTTCCTCCTCCTCTTTCTCCCGGTGCCAGTTATGGCACCGTCACCCTCCGCGTTCACCTCTTCACCGTGGGCCAACATCGACACAGAGTTGTGCATAGAGTCACACTGAAAATCAGGTCTCCTGGTACCATGCTGAAGGCGTTGGTCCACGTCTGCCGGTATGTCCCGGTCAAGGGCGGACTCTGCAGATGGAGGCCCGATGGCGAGGGAACCCTGGATACGTGGGGTTGAAGGTTGTGAAGGGAGAGGAGGGGGCACCAGGCCAGAGCTGCCCGTAACCCTGGGACTCCGAGCAGGGTTCAGTAGAGTTGTTGCTTTAGGCGCAGACAGTTTAACCACTGCATCCTGTTTGGTACTTCTGGGACTATACGAGTTGCAGCGGGGACTTCTGGGCTGATACGGCCCCCCTCCTGAGGCAGCCAGGTCCATTTTGGCCTGCTGTTGCAACACGGCCGTTTTGAGCAATGCAGACGTACTAGGGGGTTTGGCGTGTCCAGGGGAGCTCGGGTGAGGTTTAACAGCGTTGACAGGGATTTTGTTGAGCCTGTCGTCAAGACTCTCAGCCCCATCCTTGTCCGATTGTGGATACGGATGAGCGTCAAATGTGCCAGTAAAAGCCTCTGGACTGGTCCCAATTCCATTGGTCGGCGGCCGTGACTTTTGTGTTCTTTCATAAGCCGTCGTCTTTGAGATTTTTGCCGGTATCTGCTGTCCGTCCCTTTGCTCCCCTTTGCGCTTCCGGTTGCTCGACTTTTCCGCTTTGGGCGAGTAACAGTTGTTGAAGTCATTTCTACTCTTGAGCTCGGGGACCATTTTACCTGAGGGGAGGACGGTGGCTGGAGGGGGGACATCGTTCCTGCAGGGATGCGTACCACCGTTAGTAGTGCCTGCTGGCCCCGCGTGGCCCTTGGACAGTGCCTCACCCTGACCCGGCTCAATCAGCTTCTGCCAAGTGCGAAGGAGTTTCTTTGCGCGCTTGGCGAGATCCTCATCCTTTGTCTTCTTTCTTACATCGTTGATCAGCTTTCCGAGGCGTGTTTCCTTTAAGTAAGAACAAGAAAAATTTTGTTTTAGGCTCTAACCACCATTTTGAAATATGTCAAAGTGAGTGGAGGCATGTGCTTATTTGTCCACAGTACTACCTACCTCAAGTGCTTCTTTGGTAATGGGATATTTTTCCAAATAGGAAATTACTTCCATTACAGCCACCATGTTGCGGATCTGCTGAAAGGTAAACAATTAACAATGTTAAAACTATGCATAAAAGAACAATTTGCAAGTTCACAGATCAATCAAATCAAGTCGGGGTCAGATTGTAGGTTATTAAGCTTAATAATGCCTAACTACCGTAAAGGTTCTAAGACATGGGTGGTGGAGGCATCTGGATTCAGTCATCAGCTGATTATTGGGAGCCGAAACCAAACTAACAAATTATTTACTGAATTCCTGGTAATTAGTATATTTTCACCCACCCAAAAAAACCAAAATCCTTGGCAAACAACATTAGACAGTTTTGCTCATTACTGCCGACCTCCATTACATTTAATTGTGACGTGGAAGATTCAAATCCTTGAACGATTTGATTCAAAAACTCCCATTGACAGCTAGGGATGTGAAAAATAGTGAAATGCAATTAACGTTAAAACAGGCTTTTTTGTAATCGTTTTGTTTTTTATAAACGGTTTAGTGACTTGTCCTGTGTAGGTTGTTGTGATGTCACCAAACAGACAAATTCATGCTGTAGCCTCTGAATGGCTAATCAATGGAAGATGTAATTTTAATTTCAGTTAAATGAGGACAGGCTAAAAAAACTACAAAGAAACAGCTAATAATGAGTTGGGAGGGTAGAAAACGCAGTTAGCTAAAAGTTTTGTATTCTCAATTAGCAAACATAGCATATACAGTTAGGTCCTGAAATATTTGGACACTGACACAATTTCCCTAATTTTGGCTCTGTACGCCACCATAGTGGATTTGAAATGAAACAACTGAGATGCAAAAGTGCAGACTTTCAGCTTTAATTCAAGGGGTTGAAAAAAAATATATAATATGAAATGTTTAGGATTTGCAACCATTTGCTTTAAAAATCTCCTGGGTTGCTTTCGCGGTATGTTATTTGGTCATTGTCCATCTGTAAGGTGAAGGGACGTCTAATCAACTTCGCTGAATTTGGCTGAATCTGGCTGAATCTGAGCAGACAATATATCCCTATACACTTCAGAATTTATCCTGCTGCTTCTGTCTTTTGTCACATCTTTAATAAACACTAGTGACCCAGTGCCACTGGAAGCCATGAATGCCCAAGTCATCAAACTGCCTCCACCGTTTTTTTCAGACGTGATATGCTTCGGATCATAAGCCTTCTCCATACTTTTTTGTTCCCATCATTCTGGTACAGGTCAATTTTAGTTTCATCTGTTCAAAGAATGCTGTTCCAGAACTGGGCTGGCTTTTTTTAAAGATGTTTTTTTGGAAAAGTCTAATCTGTCCTTTCTATTCTTGAGGCTTATGAATGGTTTGCACCTTGTAGTGAACCCTCTGTATTTGCTATCATGAAGTCTTCTCTTCACGGTAGACCTGGATAATGATATGCTGGAGAGATATGCTGTGAGGGCACAGCAACAGTTCCCAAATGTGAATGCCACACTTGGTATCAACACCAGACCTTTTAACTTCTTAATTCACGAAGAAATAACGAAGGAATAGTCCACACCTGTCCATGAAATAGCTTTTGAGTCAAATGTCCAATTACTTTTGGTCCCTTGAAAAAAAAGGGGGCTACTAATTAAAGAGCTGTAATTCCTAAACCCTTCCTCCAATTTGGATGTGAATACCCTCAGATTAAAGCTGGGAGACTGCACTTGGTTTTGTAGCTCTAACAAATCAAGAAGCTACCATACGGTGGTTACTAAAACTTGATTCTCCTCCTGACATTACAACATTGATGAGTCTTTTTATAATCATGGACACATTAGGTGGTGATTACTGTTATTTTGACTTTGGGAAGAAAATATATATATTTTTTAAGTTTGGTATTTTTCCTTCACGTTAAGGATGTTACAGTCTTTTAAACGCTTTATTGTGTAAACTCACACCCTTAATAAAACCGTGGCTGACCATTAATGTACACTCCCCAGATTAATAGACTACAATCAGGCACTGACCTGTGGGTACCGATTGTATCAAATGAATAAAATATTTGCCAACAAGTCATGTTGTCTGCAGGCAGTAGAACGACTTACCATATTTTTAGCTTGGTTATATAAAATGAGCCTTATGCTGGATTGCTTCTATGTAGTTCCCCCTGTACCTGACAATTAACCTAAATTTAACAAAGGATCGTCTACTAAAAAAACTAAACAGAAGTAGTTGATGGTTAGGCCTACTAGCATTGCATAGATTTCCCCAAAAATATTAGTCTACAGGGCACAGCTACAACTTGTACAATGCAATGAGTATTCTGTCAGTAGCCAGTTGTCTATCCAGAATTCTCTGGAGTGTAGTAAACTTTGTAGTACACAAATATTATTGATAAGGAATCGACTGTTCTGGCTGATTAACAAACACAGATGTTCAGACTAGTGCACTCTGTTATTTCCCTTGCTGGTGTGGAGTGTCACTGCATACATTTTAATTTGAATGGACTTTCAGATGTGCACCTGTTGTATCCACAAGGCATCTAATCCGATAGCCGTTGAGATTGAGATGACAAAACTGAAAACATACATGCAAATATAAACTGTTCAACTCATACCGGTAATTTTTTTGGCTAAACCCAGACCACTAAACTTGACTATGTTTATCCAACAAATGTGACAGTAAACAATAAGGGGATTGGTACAAGAAGAACGTTTTATATAATTGGATCAACAAATGATGTTGTAAGGCAGAGATGAACATACTAGAAAGACAGTGTCTGTCTTGACCATTCAGGAGTCCAACCACACTCCAGTGACCTCAGTCATTTCTTTCCAGGGAAGTCATTTCTTTCTTCGTTAATCACATATAATTAAGGTCAAAGCATTTGGGCCATTGTGACTGATTACACCCATACCAGACCTAAACTATAAACTGCTTCAAGCATGTCTGAATGCAATATCTTGTGCTTTTTTTTTTTACTGAAAACCTTTGTCAAATTGTCTTTTACTGAACTATATAGCAGTAACGTAGTTACTAGCTGGGACAGTGTGACTGTTGGCGTGTATGCTTTGGTGTCTTATTTCTGAAAAACTCGAATAACGGTCGTGCAGTGTAAAGAGGGTCAAATCGTCATTAAAATGTCATTTATAGTTAACATGTTAGTTGTTCGGATAGTGTCTAGTAAACAACACCAGATTAATTTGCCAAATAGCCCGCCTGCTTGGGCCTAGCTAAAGTAAATGCACCGTTAAGCACTGTGACTGAAAAGTCCCAACTAACTTAGGTCGGAGGCTAGTGCGCAACAGAAACCTAGCTTACGTTTACAGCATAGCTTCGAATGTCAATACACTTAACTACATCTAACTTGCCTAGCAGTTGGCTAAATGACAGGCACATAGCTCGCTAAGTACCGTTAGTTTTGCTAGCTAGCTACTCAGTTAACTAGCACAGACCAATGACCGAAGTCCAGAGTAACTAGCGTTTAGTTAGTACCTTACACAGCTAATTAACTAATTGTTTCAGCTACTGAGCTAGCTAACGAGAGCTAGCGAGGCTAGATTGCTAACGTTACCACTTACTGGCTCAGATAAGTAGCTAATGTTTACTGTCGGCGTTTGCCACACGATTTCACAATACAGTATGGGTCCACTACAATAGAGGGGAAAGATAGACAGACACTTGCAAAAAGTGGGAACATTACGTTATCTAGCTAACTCACATTGCTTTGGCCATCGATGGCCTGCATCAGCCGGTCTCTCATCTGCTGCGGAGTTGCGGTGGCCGCTGTCATTGCCTGGCAGTGGTGCGGAACAGTAGACAGGGGAGCGCTATCCTCCGAAGAGACGGGTGGGTGACTTGAAGTTGCAGACACTCACAGGCCTTTCGGGAGATGTGAGAGTAAATAAGGCCCCATAATTTATGGAGCTTTATTGTTAGTCCATGAAGGTTTATTCATGTATATCGCAAGGAATAACGCTCTCCAGATAGAGGATCTCCCCAATACTCAGGTGTTCCACTGCCTTTTCGGTACGCTGTGGTCTTTCTCTCAACATCAGGTTCTCTCATTGGTTGATTTCTCTACTACTTAGTGATGGGTCGTACGCGAACGAATGGCTCTTTTTGGTGCACGTTGGGAACCGCATTGGTACATGAGCCGTTCAATAGGATCAATGATTACCTGACGTCCTTTTAGCATCAACGATTATTTTTACCCTCTAATATAATTCCAGGCTACTTCGTTGCATTTACATTGATAAGCACTTTGTTCATTGTTCTGAATTCATTTTTAAGCATTTTAAAAGAAGAGCCGTTCGGGAGCCAAATGAGCCGAGCCTGCTCACCGAAAAGATTCGGAATTCCTATCAACACCGATGTTGAGAAACGCTCTCCTGATGCATGGTGGGTAAAACAAATGCTGTAACAGAAACGTCAGACGTTGACATCACCACGTACACTGCCATGCCTGTGGCGCTTTGAAAATTATCATATTCTTTGTGTGAATTTTCATTTTCCAAATTACATGGTGTACACCGTACACGTACAGTAGCCTTAACATGCAGGTTTCTAAAATCGAACCTTTAGCAAACAGAGAAGCCTAAATTATAAATTGTTAAACAACCAACCTTATTTTTGTTATTGCTTGATCAACACTTAATAGCAACTGTTTTGAAAATAGTATTCAATGCTTACGTCGTGTGTGTCAAACAACGCATACATTAATCGAGAACCACTGAAACAGATGAGAGAATATTTTAAAATGGTATGTATGAAAAGACTGAGTGCATTTCAGAGTAAAGGTTTATTTTACAAAACCACACCATAGGCATGTGATAAAATTAAAGTACACAAAAGTAGTGATAATGTGTAACTGTTAATAACATTAGAAGACCCATGTTAAACCAACATTAGTTCATGGTGGTGGATTTCAATATATTCTCATTGTATTCACAAATTTGATAAGAAACGGGGACTATAAATAACAGATTAGCAACCTAAATACATACATAGTAAATGGTTAAAACAAACTGAAACATGAGACTAAAATAGCCAATAATCAGTTGCGGCTTTGGGTGCTTGTATATTCACAGAGTTGTGTTGAATAAACAAGGTGATCCAAATAGAACTCATTTATTTTAACATGTAATAGTTGTAGTATTTTCATATTCTGTATATTTTACTAAAAAGTCCAGGCTATAGATATTGACATGTACAGTATAATACAAGGTAAATACACAGAATGGTCAAAGGTTGCAGGATCCAACACAACAGCAACCGAATCTCAAAATAAATGTAAATGTTGTTTTTTTTGTCGCAGGGGTGTCCACTCCAACAATGACATTGATCATGATCCAAACAATCTGTGAAAAGTAATAGATCGGGCATTTAATACACCAAACATTGAAGTAACCTTTTCACTAACCGTTAGAGAAGAATTATCTGGCACTAAACATCCCAAAGCTTATTCCCAAAAGCAGATCACATATTGTGCTTGAATGTTTTTTCTCTCTATATGTTCTTAGCTGCTGCTTGTTCCCTTCCTGGCTTCCCCCTCTTTGTTGAAGGTATCTTTTGCTGAATCTCCCTTAACATTTCTCAATTTATTCACAAACTACAGATCTGAACATCTTATAGCCCACCTCATTTCTGAACTTGCTGTGTTCATTTAATTTGTTCTAACATTTCAAAAGGCAAGAGAAAAGACAGATCTGCAGTTGGGTCAGTGTGGTGTAATTTCTGAGGCACATATTAACCACATCAGTGGGACAGCACTGGTAAGTCTGTAGTCTGTTCTAGTTCGTACATGATGGCAGATACTTACAGAATCATGCAAAACATCATGAAGACATTCCATAAGGCAATGAAAATCCGGAAGTATCGTAGACTCAAGAGAAACTCCCTGATGTTGTCACCTAAAAAAAAAAATACACCATGGCAGTTTCAGATATCGGGAAATCTTGTCTGTTCATCATGAAATGCAGTGCACCAGTCATGCATCAACCCAGTTCGAAGGCTCAGCCACATCCGCCACAGCTGGCTACAGTTTATTCAAGATATATTTTAATGGTTCACTAATGCTAAATTGGTTTCTCTGCTTAGAGTCTTTCTTGCATCATAAGATTATGCTCTACAGTGCCTATAGAAAGTCTACAAACACTGGAGGTTTGCACGTTTTGTTGTGTCAAAATGTGAAAAACTTCAGGAGTCATGTATTTAATTTAGTTTTTTTTCTCCATACCTCACACTTTTAAGGGGATTTAAAAATATATATAATTATGAAATTAATTATGTATGAAAATACAAAGCTGAAATATAACTGGACAAGTCTCCACTGCATAAACAATTCTAAATGAATAGTTGAAGGAGAAAAAAGTAACATAATTGCAGATGTGGTTTACCACCTGTACTGTAGGTGGCGGCATGCACCACTAAACTATTGTTTGCAGACCACCTTGACGATGGCAGTGATGTTGTATGATGAAGACTAAAAAGACTGTGGAAAGGTTGTGCGTGTGACAACAGTGTCCCCAGCATTCCACAATGGCCCACAGCACACAGCCAAAGCTACAGTGAAGTGGCCAAGGAATACAACGAGATGTCCTTGAAAGTCGAGTCAGAGACCGAAACTAGATCCAACTGAAACTACGTGTTATGACTTGAGGATTGCTTGAGCAGCCTCGTAGATAAGAATTGTCAACTACTGCCAGATCTGTGTGCAAAGTTGTAGGACCCCTATTCCATCATTTAGGATTAGTCTACAACCAACGATGACTCTACCAAGTATAAACTCAGGGGGGTGGAGACTTAATGTAAATCTAATTTATTTTACAATGAAATCTCAAAGAAGACCTCCTGAATGTCCATCCTTTTAATTTCATAGAATCAGTTACTACTTTTTTTTTTAATATATCATATTCACACACCTGTAGTTGGCCCGCGAGGTTCATCTCCAAATCCTCCTTGTGACTCCTTCCTCTTCCTGAAATTGAGGACAGTGTTTGTCTTGTATTAATGAGCTAGCAAAACAAAACGTGGTCCAGCAGAATAAGACACCTTTAATCCTAATGTACACATACTTATAACTTTACTTGGCGCTGCTTACGGATGACAGATAACACCAAATTCACACAAATTTGGCATTCAATTGTTAACAATGGGTGGTGAGCATATAAGATAATGGAACATGAATGAGTATGTAGTATACATATACATTATAGGGGAGGTTAATATATTACACAATATTGTCTTTTAAGTGTTTTGCAGGCCCATCTAGCAATATAAAGAACTGTATCATACTCACAGTTTGAAGTTTAACACTGCACAAGCATTCATAAGTAGAGTCCTGAAAAGGAATATAATCTCATAAATATACACATGATATGGAGTTCAACCGCAAATATGTAACTAAGCAAGTCGACAAATATAGTTGGGGTAGTTATGTCTAAACTAGGCCGCAGTGCTATACTAACGTGAGCTGGCAGAAGTAGAAGGTAGCCTGCCGAACCTGGACCACTCAACCCCTGGCCATGGGTTAGGAGCCACGGCTCGTCCAAATGTCTCATTGTCCACCTGTCTGTCTACTCTGCTTCTCTACTATTTCATCATGGAAATAATGTTCCAGATCCTTAAAAACTAAAAAAGTTAAACTAGCTATTTACAACGTCGACAGGGGCGTAACGTTAGCAGGATTGTGGCTAACCTTAGCATGTATGCTAATAACAACAATAACTCTCAAGCAGGTTGATACAAAATACCATTATTACTTTACGACACATTGCTTTTTAGTTTAAAAACATTTCTAAAGCCAGTGTTCTTTACGTTTTATAATAAACAGGCGGGCATTACCCGAATATCAAGAGATCCCCGATCATTTTGTCCACATCAACGGTATACTTCCGCAAACGTCATCAAAAGCCGAAGGGAAACCCTTGGGAAGCAGTCATTCCACCAAACAACTTAACTTTCTTTTGATTTCAATGTCGGAATTTCTAATAATTTCTAATAATACTTCAAATAATTAATTGAACTTGAATTATATTATTTGGAATTGACTTGACTGAATATTGAATGTTAATTAACATTATTGAAGTTAAATTAACATTTCATGAAACAATCAAATTCTTAATATTTATATATTACATTTAATAATGTTAGACATAGCATACCGACTGTCTATTAAGAAAACGTTTATATTTTTTAACTGAATCTATTAATATTTCCTATGAAATCCTATAAGGGAAGTCTATAGTAAGGCTCCTCAGCCATGGTATTTTGAAAATATTCTGAAAACCCCAGAGATGCCTTGAAAAAAATTGGTTATCAATGCCTTTAGAACAGTGAAAAGCAATGTTTTGTCATACCTGCGGTATACATAAAATGTGATTGCTTACTTATAAAAACGAATTGTTTGAATCCTGAATGCTGACTGGATGTGCTGAACTGAATGCTCGTGGTGTATGAGACCACTTACTGCTATAATTATGTTAGTAACAGGTTTATAAGCTCATTAAGGCATCTTTGCGGTTTGTGATATATTTCACCACAGTTTAACGTCATAGGCGTTCTGGATCAAGTTATTCAAGGACCTCTCTGTATTTTTTCCTTTTCTTCCTTCTTGACCAGTCTCCCAATACCTATCAATGTGGAGCATCCCCATACCATGATCCTGCCGCCACCATTCTTCATCATAAGGATGGTATTAGTCAGGTAATAAGCAGTACTTTGTTTTCACTGACATAGCATTTGGCATTCCAGCCTAATAGTTAGAATTTGGTCTCATCAGAGCAGAGAACCAAATGCCTTAAAACTTTTATTTTATACTGATACTGCAGTAAAAGTATGCTGCTCTAACATGAAGGCCTGATTGATAGGCCTGATTGGTGGAGTACTGTAGAGATGGTTGTCCTTCTGGCAAATTCTCCCATATTAGGAGACAAAGTCTGAAGATCTGTTAGCTATTGGGTTCTTGGTCTCCACTCTGATGAAGGCCTGGCTACTTAGGTTTGAATTCTCAGCTCAATTTGTAGTCTCATGGCAAATAGTTTTAATACATATGTCAATGTGAAAAATGCTACAAATAAGCCCCATCCTGACAGCATTTTCATAAACCCATGTGAAGGTTTAATCTAGTACACTGAAAAAAGTAAATTGTCCCATGTTTTTTTGATGTTTGGTAAATCTAACTAAAAGAACCTAAACATGTTCCATATGCAATGTACTCCCAGTCATGTGCCATCCATAATATTAGTGCCTAATCCATCTTTTTCAGTTCTCTAATTTCCTTATGAACTGTAACCCGGTAAAATCTTTGAAATTATTCCATTTTCTGTTTATATTTCTGTTTCATACATTAAAATGTTTGACTTTCAGACACTAGGGGCAGCCCCGTGCGCCAGTGGCTACACTTACCACACCATTCTTTACATTGCGCAGCATAAATATCTGCATAGCGGAGGCTGTCCACCAATTGCATTGAACGAGCATGTAGCTTGGTCTGTTGTGGGATAGACACACACATGGATGCAGATATATAGGTTGAGGAGGCTTTCGAGTAAATAAACTAAATGTATTCATTTCAGTGAAATAGTGTTTACAATTTTCACCATACACCAAACGATCGCTATTCCATGAATCTATTATGTTTTATTTTACATGCTTTACTATGAATGCCTTTATTGTAGTCTACCATGAGCCAGTCAGAGGAATTCTTCATATGTATCAAATAATTAGTATTTCTATGTATCAAATAATAATCATCCTTTTTAATAATAATCTGTCCTTTTTTCCCCAATAGCCTTTCCATATTTTGTTGTGCTTAGGCCACCCATCCCACGATTTAGGCCACACAAAAACGTTCAATCGAGCATTAACCGGTCATGTGCATCGTATTGTCGGTCATTGTAACCAGCAGTATGTTATTGGCGGTGCACGATGATACATCTTCACTTTTTATTTGACCAGCTGTCCTTCACAAATGTGATAAAACAATCGATATTGCTACATGTCTAATACAAATTTGGGACACAAAAACGAAAGCGTATCTGTCATTTTCTGCAGCGTGTTACGTATGTCCACGCAGCTGACAAATAAGACCAGTTGGCATAGAAAAAACGCTCGGCAGTGGACAAATTACAAGGCTGTGCAGATGAGGTATATTAATAGGCTGACTTGAGTGTCAGTTTTTACTCGTGCAAGACGGGGGCTTCGTGGCGAGTCGCGGGACATTACGCAGTAATCATAAAATACATGCAGTAGCGTTATACATCTTAAAATCATGGAGGTATTGGGAGTCCTCAATTTGGGCGATCTTGCCCAAACTTTCTCAAAAATGGGAATGTTTCCTGTCTTTGATCTTGCTTATTACATCGTGTCAATACTCTACCTCAAGTATGAACCTGGTAAGTGTCGTTTTTATCCCCGTAAATGCATGTAATAAATAGATTGACATATACAATTTAATTGATTTAGTGTAGTATTGGAGATGGAAATATTAAATATACAGGTCAATGCTGAAATATATTGAGGTTACATAACCCTGGCCCTTTGGTTGTCAATCTGTGAAAACTATAACAGCAATTGATACATGGCACAATAAGGGGGCAACGTATTGGTGATGTAGACTTTAGTATGTCACAAACTTTTTAAAACTTAAATGGAATTTGTATTTGTCCTTTGAATAACATTTGCAGCGGCAGCTTGCTCCACTCTAATAGAAGAATTAAGAAACCACTAGAGTTTGATTAATCCAGTTTTCTTTGATACCTGGCATTTCCCAAAGTTTAACCATTCAAACAGACAGGGTCTTCTGAAATTTGATAGTGACTGGTTGCATACCAAAGCTTTCGCCCCTATGCAATAAATAGAATGTCCTTAAATAGATGTCTGTGGACTACACACCACCGAACGTGTCCTCTACTTTTGAGTAGGTTTGTTCACAGAACCTTTTTAATGGTGTTTGTAAGACCTTGTTGGCCTCAAAGTGAATATGCACTATTCTAAAAAATTGCAGCAGTATTCCACCTCCATGGACCTCCCAAGTTCACATACATTAAGGGACAGTAATCAAAGAAAAGCATTTGGTAATAGTGAAAGGACTTTGAAATCCCTTAAAACGTTTTTTTTATATAAATGACAGAGACCGATACAAAAACCTGGTATGAAAACACAGACTCAATACTTAGCCTCTTTGGAAACGTTAATTATGAGTTAGTGAAAAACAGGTGGAGTGGATTCCCTCTCCAGTAATGGTCAGAATAAGAGTTCATATAAACTCACATCTAAGGCACCTGTTTCCAGTGGTTCCTTAATACTAGCTTTTCTTTGAAACCCATGAATGAGTCTGGGGGCTGGGATTGTTAATGGTCAGGGGGTGTCGAATTTATGTCAGGCCTGCCAGTTGCCTTTAGACAGGGAAAGCAATAGAACAACGTGTATTTTTAGGCCACATTTTCCGGGGTCGGTTTTCTGTCAAACAGAAGGCTATTTGCTCCTCCATGAGAATCACACCTGTCTTTTTAGATCTGGGCAGTTCTGGCACCATATAGGGCGACTCGCACACTCAGATTTACTCCAAAACTCTACAGTACATTGATCCACAACGTTATAAACGTTTAATCATGGCTTTGGCTTTACTTTGTGGCTTGTTTGGTTGTAGGTCATTTTATTTTATCTATCCTTTATTTAACCAGGACAAAAACCCCAATCAGAGACCTTTCCCTGCGGTTTGTGTACTCTAACTTTGTCCTTGAGTAACTCCATGTAATGAGTTAGCTAAGTGGATCATTACGGTAATAGTAACTGCTGGTATACACGTGACCTGCACATGAGAGCTATAAAAAACATCTAAAACATAATAGTAAATACACACACACATTTATGAGCATTAACAATGGTATTAAAGGTTGTTCGTATTTATTACATTACAAATATTTAATACAAATTAACATGTAAAGCATATAATGTATAACAGATTATTGATGAAGTTACTGATGTAAACAGTGCCAGGGTGTGGTGAACAACATGTGGTTCATTTAGTCACTACTACGTTTTGCAGCATGGTAGAAGTTAAACCAACTTAGAAACTTGGTAGTGTTTTGTAATTATATTTTGCCAATCATAAATCCAGACCAACTACTGGGAACTACACACAAGGATTTCCATTAATTATACATTTTAAATCAATCTGTATTCCCACTTTGTTTGTTTGCTTTTAACAGGTTAAATGAAACATTCCTTTAATATATGCCCGCAAAAGTGACCTGATCTTGCAAATTTCGGGCCTGTGATGTTTTAGATTTAGCCTACTAATGATGATTCTTCACCAAGCAGTTGTGGAGTGGAGAGTGAACTGAAACGTAACTGGGTGGCTTTAGTGTAGCCTTCTTCCCCTAAGATCATGTAGACAAAATATCTAAGTCCTCATTTTTTCTGCAGGGTCAGGGGAGGTGGCCCGCAGGAGCCCTGTGGCATCTTGGATATGCGCTATGCTTTATTGCTTTGGGAGCTACATTTTAGCAGACATTTTTCTCGGAAGTTGCCCTGTGGACTATTTTCAATACAACAGCCACATCCTCTTAGCATCTGCTGTTTGGTAAGTTCTTTCCAATGCTTGATGTCCACCACTGGTTAGATTTTGTTTGAAAATTTAACTTTTCTTTTCAGTTTATGCTTGTAGTTCTTTAAATTAATTATGTTATCTTAAAATGTTTTTCTGAAGAAACCCCCTTAAGACGTACTCTTTTGTTTCCTTCCCGTTCACCAAAATGCGACCACAGGTACCTCATCTTTTTCTGCCCACTCAACCTCTTCTACAAATGTGTGGCTTTCATGCCCGTCAAGCTGGTGCTGGTAGCCTTAAAGGAAGTCGTCCGCACTCGTAAAATTGCCGCCGGCGTTCACCACGCCCACCACGCCTATCACCACGGCTGGATCATCATGGTCATCGTGGGCTACGTCAAAGGTCGGCCCCTCCCCGCTCGTCCTCCTCTGCAGCCTGGTGTCAGGCCATCCTGTGGTGGGGAGGAAGGCAGAATTCTGGATGAACACTGGTGGAGGGATGTCCTAATTGTTTCCACTTTCTATTTATATCCTCCCAGGGTCAGGGGTGGCCCTCATGTCCAATTTCGAGCAACTGCTGCGTGGTGTGTGGAGGCCCGAGACCAATGAACTCCTCAACATGTCATTGTGAGTTGGTTTCCATCATGGCTCCGTGGTTAATGTCAGCCACCGACATTTGTGGCGGCCTCCTCAAGCATTAAGATACTTTTTTTCCTGATTGTCAGTGACCTAAGCCTCCAGGGTGCACAAGCTCTAGTTTTTTAGACAAGTGCATTTTTTCTCTCTGTCGCAGCAATCTGATGTGGATAGTCTTTATAAAGCTGGTAAATGGATAATTCTGGATATTTTCATTGTGTCATATCTGTTATTATGTGTCGTGTTTGTTCCCCTCTCTCCAGCCCAACCAAAGCCAGCCTGTATGGAGCCATTCTGTTTACACTTCAGGAGGCACACTTGCTTCCTGTGTCGAAAAGCACACTCATCTGTCTTTTCACTCTGTTCATGGCGACTACCAAGGTATGTCCTGAAGAAAATCGTTTTGGGCGTATGCCATACTGTCACGCAGGGTTGTTATCTCACCAAACACTTGGTTAACTAACAGGAGGAAATAATACAGATATGGTAATTCAGGTTAAATGTTACCACATCGCTACATCGTTCTGGTAAAGGTACTGTGTACACAAGGTTGG